>NC_091821.1:336350391-336612891 GCF_038994185.2 Dermacentor albipictus
GCCGGCGTAAACACGTCTTCACTCCTCGACGCTACCTCTTGACGCCGGCAGCGTCGAAACCAACTGGAAGGCGCGGCGAAGAGCGCCCCGTCTACGTACAACCACGACAGCGAAGACATGGGCGTCGCGACGCGTACCGACGTTAGCGACGTCGACTTCGGTATGATCTCGGTCGCGTCGCCTAGCATTGCGCAGCCGTCCTTATTCGTGGCGCCACCTTCCGTCCGTGACTCAGGGTTGCCGCGTCCATTCGGCCTCTGCCCCGGTGTCGTCGCCGATGAACGCGTCTACTACCGGACCGAGAAGCACGACAACGGCGAGCTCGACTTGCAAGCTGCCATCAACGATTACGACGTCGATGTTCTCCCGAAGACCCAATACGCTCGATCACTGCAGCGCCGGGAGCCAACTGGTAGCTACGAGGATGTCCACGAGAAAAAGAGCAGCGCCAATGGCAAGCCGAACACTGGCGTCTACGACGACGACGACGACGACGACGACGAGGCACTGCTTTGCGCGAACAACACCGAGAGCTGCGGCAACGCG
Organism: Dermacentor albipictus; assembly: GCF_038994185.2. Lineage (NCBI taxonomy): Eukaryota > Metazoa > Arthropoda > Arachnida > Ixodida > Ixodidae > Dermacentor > Dermacentor albipictus. The sequence continues at coordinate 336,350,938 of NC_091821.1, forward strand.
CTGCTGGACCCGACAGCCGCCGAGCATGACCCGTGGGGAGGACTCGGTGACGGTCCCGTGGTCATTACTTACGGGACTGTGTCCGTCGGCAGTAGAGTTCCCAGCAGGCGTTGCCCTGACGGCGGACCGCGCGGTGCGCGTCTTGGTCGCTGAGCACCGAGGACCACACGAGCCCGTGCGGTCGTGCGCCGCGTAATCGAGCCATCGTTGACGTGGTAACAGGAAGTCGCCAGCCGTGGTATCCAGATGCAGAATCACGGGCGTGGCTTCCGAATCACGGACTCGTTTACCTGGTGGACGCCTCCGGGACGATGTCGACCAGAACGAGTGTTCCATAAAGTTTGTTGGCGCTTATTTTGTTTGAAAAAATGTCTGTATATTACGTTAAAGTTATTACCCTCCACGTGGTGGTACAGTGTTTTTGATGAAGTTGTAATGCTTCTATTTATCCAATTTTCGATCACCAGCCTTGACCACGATCATGTGTGTTGGAAGGCGTACCGCGGCATTGGCAGTAAGGGCGCACCGTCAGAACAATTTCAAGCAGTCTGTCTCTGTCCCGTGAAAAGTCAGAGGAGGAGTTGAACACTATTTTCCTTCGTTGCTAAGTTATCTCCCGCTTGCATTTTCTTCAAAAGAGAGAGCATTACTTTCTTGCCTTTCTCGAATGAATGAATGCGAATGGGAAAGAGAAATCGGGTGGAATTGCATAGCATGTATGGTGCTGAGGGGGTGCGAAAAAAATTTAATCAACACCTTAACGTTCGCGGGAATCGTTGATGATCCCGCCACTTTACAATGAACCCCGGTGAGCGTCTACCAATATTGTGCCTCGCTAGCAAGGGTAACGGGTATGGACAAAAATGGCCATCTTCAGAGACCGGAAGGCCACGCAGCTAAGTTTCACTATAGATATATATTTACCGAAGAAAACAAATATTTCCGACGATTACGGTACACCCGAATGCGAATTTTGAGCGCAGCTCTATACATGTTTTCATTTCGCGATATATTGAGGCAGAGAATTTGAGACCTAGGTCACCGCACCGACTGGCAGTGGGCCAGTGCCGCCAGCGCCTACGCAGAGGGAAAGGCAGCATATATACGGGAACGCTGGCATGATGAGCGGCATCGGAGCCGCAGCTGTGGAAGACGACGACTGCATGTGCGAAGGCGCGAGCGATATATCGAGGCAAAGAATTTCAGATCGAAATCAACGCACCGACTGGTAGGGGATCGATAACGTCAGCGCCTTCGCAGAGGGACGGCAGTATGGGAACGCTAGCATGATGAGCGGCGTCGGAGCCATCTGTGCAGGAGACAACGACGACGACGACGACGAACGCGCGAGCAGTGACACGTACGCGTTCGCGCCTGTACCGACGCTCAATCCAGGAACGGGCGCCTAATGACCCAACCGCGTTGCCCAACCACGGGCACGCGTCGGAAAGCTTTGGCACGCGCCGAAGCGTCAAAAGCGTCAGAAGCGTTGGTCGGGAACACGGCGAAGCGTGGCGACGCGCAGCGATTGAGTTGCGCTCTAATAAATTCGTCATATTCAAGCGACACTTCTGGCGTTTAATTTACTGCGATACCAGCAGTCCCTCGCAGGATCTCACAGCTGACACCGCCGTCTTGTCTCCAAATAGTGGCTCATATATGCGTGGGATCGGCCGAGAAGCGGGCGGTTTCAGGTACATTTATTAGTATCAAAACGAAAACTAAATTTCTGAACAACACTGCGACGCCGACTTCTTTTTCGTCGGCTACAGGCGCTCGTGGCGACACCTTGTGAGGTTATCCGTGCTAAAACGCTGCGAGGCGCATTAAAACGTCCCTTAAAGAAAGGGCAAATTTTCATTAATTCAATTAAAGAGGTCTTACTGTCAAAGGAAATGGAAAGAGGCTTTAGAGGTCCATCAAAATTACGGTTCCGCCGGCGCATTTGCGTCAGCAGCTTAGGAGGACGTAGTCGATCGCAGCACAGCTCTGCATGTTATTTGTTATTTGCATGTTTAACAAAAAAATGGCCAGGCTTAGCTTGGTTAAGCCAAGAATGCGTTGCATATTGCGCGAGTTGGGGCCCAGCTTTTCCTCCAGCTGTCGTGACGTCACGTCACGTGGTTGCGCTAAAGGTCAATGGTGGCTGCCCGGCCGCGCCTAAGGGCTGAACTGAGTGATTGAAATATGCAACGCATAAAAATAGAAGCAACTTAATAACAAACATAGCAAACTTAAAAGAGAATAGACCCACATATGAGACGCGCAGCAATGAACAATGGCTCATACCCTCAATGGTGGCTGCGCGGCCACGCCCAAGGGCTGAACTGAGTGATTGCAATATGCAACGCATAAAAGCAGGCGCGCCGATAGGGAACTTTGCATTTAAGCAAGTCGAGAGTAAATTTCGTTCTAGAAAAAGAAAGAAAACAGGTACGAGTGACGAGAGTACTGTCTTCTGTCATTACTATTAAATGGGAAGCATTTCTTGGCGAACATTTGCCACTTTGACAGTATCTATCTAGTCGCCTACGTCTTGGTGCTCTCGTGGTCGTTTCGTTAACTTGGTAGGCTCCCCGCACGCTGCTTCGCGTAACATCGATTCCCACACGGCGTGGGATCTGCCGGCTTTTAATACATTACCACACGCTGTTCGGGGCCTATCCCCCACAATGGGTTTGTACCATTATACAAGGAGTCATCATTATCATTTCAACCAACGGGAACGCTGCGGGTGTTTCTAAGGTCCACAGGCCTAATGAAACTTTGTGAATGCCCTTTGTGAACGACTTTAACTGGATCGCCTTTTTGTGTGTGTCTCCATGTGTGCGCGTTCGTTTTTTTTTTTGCGTTTTCCTCTCTGTCATCTTTCTAACCCCTATCTCCCATCCCCAGTGTAGGGTAGCAAACCGGAGACTCATATCTGGTTAACCTCCCTGCCTTTCCTCTTCATTCTCTCTCTCTCTCTCTCTGAATGCCCTTAGTGTTCGCTCGTGTGTGTGCACCTGTATAAGAGAGAGTACGATAAAGGTCACCGTGCATACCATAATCAACGACCTGCACATGAAGTGGCACGCCCTGCTGGCTGACGACTCCGACTTATCTATAAAGTCTGCATTCCTCTCTTAACCAGAACTAGCCCAACCAGCTTTGCACTGTTAATGTATACATATTATCTTTGCTATTTCTGTGTTGCCATGCTCGCTTAATGCGTTGTATTGAGCCCAGACGAACGCTCTGTTTGTGTTTGATTATTATGTTTTCTTCGCCAAATTACGGACCGACTCATTGCTTTGTCTCCGTCCTAAAGCGTGCCTACCTATATTTCGAGCAGGGTGAGTGAGAATGGGGTTGAGAATATCCAAATAATTATTTAGAGGCTTCAACAAACGTTGCATGCTTGGTAGGTATAAGAGTTGTGGAGAAGCGGCAACGCTCTAATAAAACGTTTCTACGTGCGAGAGCGCAGTTCGTTGCCTTTCTTTTTTAACCTGTCTTACGCTAAAGAACATTTAGGACGAATTCTTCACTCCCTCTGGATGTTGGAAGTGGGGAAGAAAAGAACAGAAATGCAATTTGGAATTGCAAATCTTCGCTGACCGACCTGACCTCTAGAGTCACCGTTGTGCACGCTGCATCCCCTCCACTAGAGGTCAGTTCATACGTCAGTGGCGAAAACGCGGCAACCACGGGGCGTGACCCACATTGCCAGACGTCTTCACTTCGAGTTGCAGCTCCTCGCGCTTCGGCAACTCGGAGCAGCGTGGGAGACGTCGCCGCTGTCACTGGCGGCGATCTCGAACGCGTGCATGCGACGCCCATTACAGCTCCGGCTTCTCGTCTTGCTCCCCCGCGCTTCTTCCTCAGTCAACTGCGCGGGCTCATTAGTGACACGCAAGCGGCTTCCGTCCATTAAAGCGCCAGCGCAAAGGCCGCGTCATCTCTGCCTTCGGTTTCGTGGCGTGCGTCTACGGCGAAACGCCGATGTGAGCGATGGCTTCCCGATTAGTTACGGAAGCGATGGCCGTCACTAGGTGTACGGCGACGTTATTCCGTGGTAGGCCACCGCTCCTGGTGCGGTCAGCTTGCACCGAAGCTGCTACCGGAATCAGGATGTACGTGAGTTCCGCGGAGACAAAAAGCGATGGGAACGAAATGTTCGGTTCTCCGTGTGAGTCAGCCTAAGTCAGAAATCAAGTAACAGAAACAACGTATACTGTCTCACCTGAACAAAGTGACAAGTTTTCGTCCGTCGCACTTTCTCCGGCGTGCGATCCACTTAGGTACGCACATGAGCTTGCAGGTGTAATAATTAGCGTGATTGCGACATATTATACTGACATGTATTTTGCTTACGGGTGAGTTGAATACCTAGCTGCAAACTTTCAGAAGTTTGTGCGAAGGTTATACCTGCTAGATAGTCGTTTTTCTACTCACATATTATGAATCGTTCGGTGTTTACGTTCGATTACAAAGAAAGAAAAAAAGCTAACAAATTTACTGTGTGATAAATACTGGGAGAACCAGGAGTAGGATCATGTGACGGCATTGGTATATATATATATAGCCGATAAAAAGCATTTGTGTCGTTCTGAAAGTTCAAGAAATTCTCACGTGTGTTCATACATGTGAAGCCATCTGCCTGATGTCTGTGAGATTATCCAAAAAGTTGAAACGTACCCTTGTATTAAACTACATACATATACCTTCACTCTAAAATGTGCAGCGCGCAAAATGACATACAGTATGTCCAGCCGTCTTGAAATGCGAAACGTCAAAATGCTGTCCTCGGTACAACTGTCTCGAATGTGTAACATCGGACGTTGCCGTGTTTTACTGGTGCCCTGAGACGCGGAATGTGAAGTATTGCCAACTGTATACGACTAGCTTGAAAACTGGAATGCGAAAAGCTGATTTCTGCATGGCAGAGTGTATAGACTCCCTGAAACGCAGTATAGGTCTTGTAGTTGCTGCCTGCCTGCAGATGGCAAAAAGGCCGCACACAGACACTCTTTCGTGCCGCACTTGCGCTCCACGTACACGTCTCGGAGCCACAACACGCGACCAGAAGGAAAGCGCCGACTATTAATAGCATGCCAGCTTACTGAAAACACGACAGCGTGCCTTCGAGCGGACTCTAAAATTGTCCGCAGATCCATCAAAACGATACACGCATGCGCCTCGAACGAACGAACTCTGCTTTCGAAAAGTTCCAAGCTTCTCTCTGGGCAGTGTAAGAAAAAGGAATGTACGAGGAAGGAGCAAGGGGCGCTCGCGTCCCTCGTCGGCTCCGAGCGGTCAGCTCGCGGCCGTTCCATTGTGTCCGCAGTTTTCACGCGTTCCATCTCCCTCGCGCGCGTCTTGAGGTCGCAGCATCTGTATACTATACATACACGAGGCTTATCGGCGACCCGCATCTGTCGTCCCTCGTGCTTCGCGTTCGGGCAGCAGCCTTGAGCCGCGGTATAAGTTATGCCGCCGCTGCGTCGTCGGCGTGCTGTTCCGACCGACTGCGGCGTGCGCCCGCCGACGTTCTCCGGGATGCGCATGGGCGCGCGCGGGCGTGGTGCCGCTACTGGCTGCGCATAACCCCCTCCGCGCCGTCTTGCTGCTCGGTGCTTCGGTTTCCCGGCGGCACGGAAAGACGGTGCCTCCTCCTGAGGCAAATGGCTTCGGCGTGAGAGCGGGCCGGCGCATCTTAGCCGCACGGGCGTGACCGACGTCGAACGTTCCCGCTTCGTCGATAATAGTGCTGAATGGAAGGGGGTGAGCCAAAAAGAAATGTGCAGACACCTAGCGTCTTCCTCTAAACCCTGGTGGTAACGGCGATGCGGTGGGGTCGATCGTCTTGCGGCAGGTGAGACACGACGAAGAAATTCAGAAAAAATTGCTAGAATAGCTCGTTGAAAACGGGTAGGGCGAAAAGTAGGGCGCGATCTGTGGGGGCCCCAGGCGGTGTAGACCGATCTGCTCACGAAAATCGTTACATATTTTTTTATTATTATTATGCAGGTAGTCAGAGAGGGGAAAAAAAAGATCAAGAGCAGACTAGGTGATGGTCTCGACTAAAAGGCTACTTCGAGACTAAAAGTATATACCAGGAGAAGTAGAGATGCAGAAAGAGGGAAGAAGAAAGAAGGCAAGAAAAGTTGTGCATTGTGCATGACCGGTCAGACCTGACGAATCCGCCGCGCCTTGCCTAAAGGTATATGCGTTTCTAGGTCAGCAAATGTCCGCTTCATCAACTGTGCCAAGCAGTGACCGTTCCGCCCGTTTCGCGCTGTATCCACACTTGTGGGAATGCCTCCAGTGTCTTGTCTTTGTACAGGCGTCGCACTGCGATACATTACGTTCATCAGGTGAACTGTTTCTTGTTAAATCTTGTTCTTGTTTCTTTGAGTGCCGTATTTTTGGTTCCCGTCTGTACGATTGCCTTGAAATGTGAAACTTAATTTGCTACCTTCTGCGCGACTGTCTACATAGACGTTATCGTCTGCCTGCCTGCAGACGGTAGGAAGGTCGCGGTGGAAGCTGTATCGATTATCTTTAGATTATTTCGTCAGCAGGTATGCTTAGCGGGTAAACATGTTCGGGCAGGCTTTGCTGCTTATATTTAGAAATATAGAAAATGGAATAAATGTAAGAGGGAACCACCAGGGATTCTTCCGCTGAGGGGCGACCTTACGACGAACCAAGCGCACGATTAAGGAAGCGCAAACCTGCTTGCAGCTTGAAATCTGGCGAGGCAGTTCACTTCTGCACTCATGACTATACGTGCTACACTGCGTCGCTTTTCCTCAAACTGGAAACTGTTCACGGACCAGTCCACAAACCGCTCCCGGGAGCTAGGCCAGAGCGGCCTAGCAGAGAGAAGTAGAAATAGAGCCGATGATATTGTTGCAGGTGTGACAGAAGTTACGTTACGATTGCCGCGCCACTGGGATGCCTGTTACTCACCTGGTTCCCTGGTGCTCTTCTGGGTGCCACCTTGAAGAGTTCGTCTCTCAGGGAAGCTGCTTTGCCACGTTACAACGACCCCTACCACGTTTTGCGCCAGGTTGCCGAAGTCGCCTGTGAGATTGCCCCGGTCAAACCTATAAATGCGGCGTCGTACGTACGAACGATATCACAGAGATAGTTCGTATGTTCGGTGGACTCCGGCCTCAATCTGCACCCTGACCAACCCCGCGTCAGTGATTTTGTACTGGGGGCCACAGTACCACGTGGAAGAGAGTGACCAGGGCATCTTGTCAGACAATACATACGAGACAAAGAAGCGGTGGAAGTTCTTCCGCGCCATCTTGGATGCCGCTGTGGCTGTACCTCCCTTCGTGCTTCTTCTTGCGATTTCTCTCTCTCTCTCTCTCTTAAATATTTGCGAAGACGCGCTTTTGGGCAATAATAGTACGACAACTATAGCACGACAGATGTACTGCCGCGTCACCTGGTAAATTGCATGAACAACAGTGCGCAGCGCGAGAGGATGCAGGAAGATTGAGCGCCGCCTGTCCCACCCACTCCGCTGTTTCCAACATCTCGAAAGTGCGAACAGAGACGGGCCTTATAGTTAAAGAAACGCCTACTACAAGAAGTGGAATCGTTATTAAACCAAATATAACGTGGCTTAACGTCCCAAAACAACTCCTAGACCACGAGAGAAGCCGTAGCGCAGGGCTCCCGTCTGGGATTAATTTCGACCAAATTTGGGTTCTTTGACATGTATGTAATGTGTGTATACCAGAGAGTTTCTGCAAAGCGTTTCATGCTGTCTCTCTAGTCACTACGAAATATAAACTATAGCCCAATGCGCCACCACTGTAAGTTATGTTTCTGTGTCAATGCCTCATATGATTGCGGCCGGGACTCGAACCCGCGGCCTAGCGCTCAGCAAAAGAGCGCCACATTTCCACTGAGCCACCGCGACGGATCAGCTACACGAGAGCGCACACATCCGTGAGTGGTCGGGAGGGCGCGCACTCCATCCCGGCATACAAGCAGCTGTTCCTCCTTCATATATGTGGCCCCCTTATCTCCTTCCGCATTTGCTTTGCGCGGAGGTAACGTTTACAGCCGCGCACGCGTCGACGAAGGCAAACGGGGCGTCCGGTGTCGGCGGCGGCACGCGTAAAAGCATCCATCGGCCGCAGACAGCTGGGCGATTCCTCCCCACTTCGGCGTCGTCGTTGTCTTCGTCGCGGCTGTTGTCGCCGGGCGCTGCAGGCGCTCCGTCGTCGTCCTTGGCCCGGGCGTCAGCCGACGTCGCCCCCTCATCAGCGCCCATTTCCCGGCTGAATTCGCGCCCGCGCTGCCGACATATTGTGCCTCCACTTCATGCAAATCAGCCGAGGATGGCCCCACGGGGAGGGCGGCAACTTGCGGCGGCGCCTCATAGCGCGTTAACAGCCGCCGCTTTAACGCTGCCGCCGACGCCGCCGACCAGGCTCTGCTTGCGCAAATTGGCGCCGCACAAATGGGCGCGCGGGACTAGATGACAGAGCACCTCGTGGCGTGAAAGCACGCGCCACGTGTTAGTTGTGCCATGCCGCTTCCTCGTTGGTCTGGTATGGCCGTAATGCTGCGAAAGCCGACGCGCGAATTTGAATACGCCCGCGACGGCGTCGTACCATACAGCACCGGTTGCGTCGTTCGACGGTTCATGCGGCAATAACATGCATGGAGCTCATCTTCGGTGGTGTTTTCGGGCGGGTTTGTTCTTCTGAAGCGCCGACAGCCGAGTTTCGGGCCAGCCGTGGTGGCTCAAGAGTTATGGAATTCTGCGGCGTAGTGCAAGGTCGTGGGTGTGATTCCCGGCTGCGGCAGTAGTATGCCGATGTGGGCGCAATATTAAAACGCTTGTGCGTAGGAATTCAACCACGCGTGAATTGCAAACGTTAAAGGAGCACGTCAGAATTAATCCAGAGGGGTGGACAGAATCTAATGGCCCGGTTGTGTAGCGAATACTTACTGTTGTGGGAGCTGGTCGTTCATCGTTCGCGTGAAATTGATCCAGATAAACACATAGTGCAACGATCTTGAAAACGTTGCAACATTTCTGACGAGGACGACGTAGAGGCACATAGAACTGAGATTCACAGGCACGCACGTCGCCCTCATCCCATTGCGCCGTCTTCCAAATTATTGTCGAACGTACACCAGCTGACCTTTTAGGAATTCTTATCGAAGAACAACAAGAAGGCACGCCGTTCTTCCCCTTCTTGTACATTGTGCCTTTCTTCCACTGCACGTGCGCTGTGTGGGGAAGCGTGCTTAACGTTCTATCGTACCGTAAGGTTTTATCGGTTGCATAATCTCGAGCTGCACTCATTTATGTGACAGCGAATACTCTTCCGTCCACTTATAGAGCCTGTTTTTCAGATGCTGTAAAAGTACTGTCGGGGACAACGGCTAGTTGACCGCTTCTCTGGCATGGTATGGTTGGTACGGTTTTAATGTGAAACGAGAGAAACAAAAAGCCACGCAGAAATTCCTCTGGAGTTGTCTAAATTTGCGTAAGCATTGTACCACTTGCTCATCTCCACGCAACCCGGTGTCATTATCAATCTTATCAAACTTCATTGGTCTAGTATGAACACTTATCATCCCTTATCGGTCGTTATCAACCTTATCGGCCTCCATCCGACCATTATCAACCCTTATCGGTTGTTGTTAACCTTATCGAACTCGATCCGACACGTGTCAGTCCTTATCGGTCATATTCAACATTATTGCAATCTATCCGGTCGTTAGCAACCATGATCTATGCTTATGAACCTTATGGCATGATCCGACACTTATCAATCCTTATCGGCCCTTATCAGCCTTATCAGAATTGGTCCGACCATTATAAGCCCTTATCGCTCTTTCACATCTTAACTATTTGCGTCGAACCGTTATCAACCGTGATGAGACCCACATAACCCCTCTTCCCTTTTTGCCACCCTTATGAACTCATTATCTGCGGTTATCTGCGTTGCGCGACGCGAAGCACTTGAGCCCTCAGAGATCGGTGGCAGTTCGGTCGGGGAAGGAACGCCCTAACGGGAAGGTGCATCTCGCGATCACCGAAGCGCATCGGGGATGCGGCGTGTTCGGCATTAAACTTCCGCAATACCGCAATTTTCCTAATGCCTACAATGCTCCAAGTCGGTTCTACGTATGCTCCTAGAGATTACTTTTATTCCACCATCACCAAATATTTCAAGAAGGTCTTTATAGAAACTGTTCTCCTTTGACATTTGTTTTGTACCGCCGTTATAACTCATTCATATGGTTCGGATACATTCACCTTCTGCAAGCGTGGATGTCTAGCCCAGTAGGTAGGACACACGGCTTCCGAGCGTCGGGTCGTAGGTTCGAAGCTCGCCAGCGTTCTTCCTTTCGAATTTATTCTGGTTTTTCGTACATACATTTTTTTATAGTGATTCATCTTACGTGACGGACGGACAGATTTCCTCGTAGGATAGGCATAGGCATGCTTACGCATTTAAAAAAAAAGTTTTTTGATTGTTTCACTTGGTCGCCAGCCTGGATGAGTAATTTCATTGAAATCATATATTTGTTTTGTTGGTTTTGCTTAAGGTCGTCCACTTTGACGCGTCAGAGACAATAGTTTAGTGTTACGGTGTATCACAGGAACATGGACGGGGAGGCTGTAACACGTCTTCGTTGGTTTTTATAGAAGCAGGTCACTTCTACTCGAGGTGGACACCTTTCCTTGTATAACAATTTAGATGCCAACCTGTCTTTTACCTGCATCCTGTCCCTTTTCTCTTAGATCCGTGTTTAGCTACAGCAAAGATGATGTTGGGGCATCCATGTTCGCTATTCTTGCTCTGGAAAGCAGACGATGGTTTCCCTCTCCGTTCATTCCTTTATTATTTTTATTATTTTTTTTTTTTGCTCACCGTACTGTCACGATGTTTTCTAAGGCAAGGAACGACTCCTGCTATCTTCCGACAATAGTTCTTGTTTCAGCAAGAAGTAGGCTTCACCGCGTACGTTTAGCCTCGCAGTGAAAGCAACCTTTTGAAAGGAGCATGGCATCTGGAATTTACGAGGAGAACCATCGTAAGAAGCATACAGTGTTGCGGCTGAGTCACACGAGATATATGGGACATTCGAACACCAGTGCAGTAAGAAATGATATAAAGAGCTTTAAAAGCCCACCTAAGTGCTCGAGAACTATGACATTCGTGCCTTTTTCTTAGACAAGTTGTGCACGAGCTCTGCTTAAGCCTTTATTATGCATCGCAGTATGTTCTACATCGCTATCATGCACGAAAGTAACTAACCTACAGACATTTATAAGCAATATGCTGCTGAACAATGTAGCCCGTTGAGAGAACGTAAGCATACAAAGCGAGATATGCGAGCATCTCATTACTGATGATATATTCGCGGAAAAAATTTCTGTGGCAATGAAGCGAAAGCTACAGGGGCGGAGTTTCTGCACAAGTTTTACTGCGCGTCGTAAGCCGGCAGAGTTTGACAAGGCTTTCAGCTTCTTGTGGCAGACATTGAGGCATCGAGACCTTCCACATGCGACAGTTTCGCATTTTCAAAAACGCGGAAGAGGAAAGCAATAAAATAGACGGAATTTAAGTCTGTGTCATGCATTTTGTTATATTTTACTATATAACCGCTGTAACGAATTATATGTTAATTTCATTCGTTCCCCAGCATGAACAAGTGCTAGTGGGATATGGGAACTATTCATCCAAGCGCCGTTTCTTATGCGCGATTTGCCTGCATAGCATTTCCTTTATTGCCACAGAAAGTTTCCCTCAGTGTGGCAACAACCGATTGTGAAATTATTCATTGACAGTCGCGAGTTCCGTACACTTGTTTTCTGGGAGTTACTCAATAATTGCCTGAGTAGGAAAAGGTGGCATACAGTGCTCAAAACTACTACAAAGACGGAGCAGCGCGTCCATATTCACACTGCTGCAGGTCAGTACACGCTGTTCATCGATTTTCCCTCGTCCGCAAACGCCACCTCTCCACCGTATAAGAATCTTTCACCCGACCACATTACATTCGGTGGTGATCGTCGCATCGATTAAGTACCCTGTTACCGAGAGCCGGTTGTAACGTTATGGAAGAGTACGATGATAAAAAGCCCGATGAGTGACTTCCCTTCTCACCCCGTCAAATCCGGCCGGCTTTCCTGCCTGATTTGAACGTGAGCTGAATATCGCGAGTGTACCCTCCTCCAAGACTGGCTTAGCCTGCGCGCATACTTCAAACGTTAATGTGCTAGAATTGGCTCGCGAGTCAAGGTTAACCGCACTACAGAACGCGCACGTGCGTAGAATATACGCTTGGCTTTACAAAGACGAGTTCTAACGTTATGCAACGCCTATCACAATGCTTTCCGCTCAAACCTAACTGACCCCGCGAAGTGCGAACAGCGAAACGGATTTCGTTTTTTGCCGAGAGAGAAGCGCTCGCTGGCCACACCGCAGCTTAGATAGGTTTTTCTTTTTATTTCTCAGTTTTTGTTTGTGATAACGAGGGAGGCCGTATGCCCCGAAGCAAAATCGATAGCTTTGCGAGTCGGCATACATGGGTGCACGATTTGACTTGGCGGCGCACTACACAGAATGCCCTGCGTGTGTTGTACCAGGTGTGTGCCACGACGCAAACATTGGAGGCTTACATAGAGCACCGTTGCGTTGGCATTTCATGTCCCAGCAATTTCACGTGCAGTTTAAGATAGGGAAACAGAGGCGCTGACGAGCTCCAGCTACCGCACCCTCGTCAACTCCCGATGACAACAGTCAAGAAGGGACGATAATTTGTTATAATAAATGCGTTTGAGCAAAAACCACGAGGAGCCAGTAAACAAGAAAAAAAAAAAAGAAAAGCCGGGAGATTCCACGCCCTGTGGGAATCGATGTTGTACGAAGCAGTGTGCGGCCAGCTTGCCAAGTTAACGAAAAGACCGTGATAGCACTAAGACGTAGGCGGCCGTTTCATGAACTGTACCACACGCATGTTATGACATTCATGTCATGACTTATCGTTTATGTCCATCATACATTCTTGCCATACTGTGCCGATTTCGGTACATACCAAGTTAACGAAACGACCATGAGAGCACCAAGACGTAGGCGGCCGTCTGGTGACCTACATCACACAGATGTCATGGTATTGATGTCATGATCGGCGATTTATGTCCGTCATGTGCACTTGTCATATTATGCTAATTTTCGTACATACCAAGTTAACAAAACGAGTATGAGAGCACCTATAGACGTAGGCGGCTGGATAAGTACTGTCAAAGCGACAAATGTTCGCCAAGAAATTCTCGCACTTAAAAAGCCAACTAAAGTGTGCAGGTATTTGGCACTTATTTAACATGTATAAATAATTAAATACGAGGGTCGAATTTAAGATAAACGTCATATTCTTAATAAACAAAACTGCAAGCGGGACAAGAGATCACTTCGCTGTCGGCGCGAGCCGAACCTACAGCCTCTGCAAGACGCGATCCAAGCCTTGGTTGTAGATACGTGTCACGCAGACGCCCAAGAAAGTGGGAAAAGGGATATAGCCGTAGCTGAAGCTGAATTGACAGATCATCGCATGCGTCATGCTGAGGTTTTTAGTTCTGCAGTCTTGCAGTTTTTAGACTGCAGTCTCTACTGTCACCTTTACGACGCGGACCGCACGAACAGCTAATATTCCATATTACAGAAATGTTACAACATACAAGTGATGCAGGCCACGAAATAACCTTTCAGTGGCTTCCAAGTCATTGCGGGATTATCGGCAATGAACGGGCGGATCACGCTGCCCGCTCAGCCCATACTGAGGAGCGCCACGTCCCAATTCCTCTTTCTATAACTGACGCAGCACGGAAGCTCCGCCTAATTGCTCGGCAGTGCACCGCGTCGCAATGGAATGATCCACATTTAAGAAACACGCGACTGTACTCACTTGATCCCACACTAAGTCTTCGAGCGACATCACAGCTTCGCCGTAGAGACGACACGCTTTTATATCGACTTTGGTTGGGCGTTGCCTTTACTAAAGCCTATGCATTCCGCATAGGGATAACCGACAGCCCAAACTGTGACCACTGCGGCCTTGAAGAATCAATTGGCCATATCTTGTGTGCCTGCCCGCAGTACAGTTCCCAGAGGGCATGCCTTCGCCACTCACTTGACCAAGTGGATGACCAACCGCTATCCGAAAAATTAATTCTACAACATCGAAAGGACCTATCGTCACAGAAGAAGGCCGTGCAAGCGCTATTGCGCTTTTTACGAGCTACTGGCCTGTGTGAACGACTTTAACTGGAACGCCATTTGTGTGTGCTCCTCCATGTGTGCGTGTCTTTTTTTTCCTTTTTTTTTAGCGTTTTCCTCTGCCATCTTTCTAACCCCTATCCCCCATCCCCAGTGCAGGGTAGCAAACCGGACACTCATATCTGGTTAACCTCCCTGCCTTTCCTTTTCATTCTCTCTCTCTCTCTCTCTCTTTAGTTCGGCTTCCACCGGTGACAAAGTTGTCTCTTGTACCACTTTCATTTACCTTTCTAATTCGTCGAGAATGTGAAGCTTGTCGCGCATTTGAATTCTAACCTTTCGTTAATTACATATTTAAAAACCAAGTAAATAGTTAGTTGTATTACCTTATACCTTCCTTGGCTTCTTGTCTGTCGGCTCTCGTGGTTAAAACGCAAGCTTTTTGGTCCACGAGTTCGAGGGACGAAGGAAAACTTTGAGCGACCTATGAGAACGCGCACGCGAAAGCGGGTGCGTTCTTCTTTCGAGAAAAAGAAAGGTTCGAAAGATGGAGGCAACGCCCGCGGTTGTCGGGGTTTCGCAGACCCACGCTTCCCCCACTCCTTCCCGAGGGCGTCCACCGCGCTTGTCTTGTCATTCGCTGCGGGGGCCGCACTGTGTTGCGCCGTGTACGGAAGATAAAGTTCGGCCCCCTCAGTCTCGTCTGCGCTGAACATCGCGTTCGAGACGTGGAGGTCCCAGGCCACGCAGAGCGTGGGCCCGACGAACGGGTCTCGGAGTCTTCAGTTTCCGCCTTAAGGAACGGCGCACAGTGGCAGCTCGCAGGCGCCCGAGTGGCGGTGAACTCTCGTCCTTGCGGCCGTGTCCTCCGAGATATTTTGTGCATGGAGTTTCCCGCAAAAGTGATTGGAGGAAACTCTTTGGCTGTGATTTGTTCAGTGACCCAAGGCATGGCACGGTTTGGGACATTGGCAGTGCGTGGATTTGTCTAACCTTCGTGATTGTGGCTTCAGATGCGCTCTTGTGGCGTCATTTTATTGCGCTTAATCCTTTCTAAACTTCCGAGGAACCATATTTTTCCAGTCATCAAGGCAGTTAGTCTCTGCGTACACGCATAATTATTGCTAATTGTTGCACTTATGAAGCAACATTTTGTTTGCAAGTTATCAGTATGCAAATACATGAACTCCTTTGAAGTCAGGTGGACGAAGTTTAGGCCAAGCGATGTACTATATATGCACTATGCTAAATACCGTAAAAAGAAACCGGAATATAGGTTACGGTGAGTTACAATGTACTCTACAAAATACTTCAACTATGTCCATCCATCGTGTGTCCATCATCACCGTGTGCATACCTGTGTGCCCATCATAAGTCACCGCCATACTTGTAGCTAGTTAGTAGCTCGTAGACACTAGCGCCACTGTTCCGTCTAGCACCTTTCTGCAAGAAACTCCGTTCCCGCAAGAACGAGTCGCATCGTGACGTGTTCGGCAGCGCGCAACGTGGCGTGTACTTCAGAACGACGCAAAGACACGCAGGCTACTCAAGCGCGTCACCAGCTCTCCTGACCTGTGGTGAGCGCGCGCCGAAGCTTAACCACAACCGTCCGTGCACGTGTAGTCGGCTCCCTCTGCTGCGCGGTTGCGGCGGCGGGGACTCGTCGGTCGCACGGGAAGCTGTTTGCCCCGCGCCGAAAACTCTCAGCGCCGCGTTGCGTGTTCGGTAAGGGCGGACGAGCGAAGACGATGGCGATTGTTCGTTGTCTCCGCGGCGACAGCTCGCCTTTGCTGGAAACGAAGTTGTTAGAAGACGACCAAGGAACGTAAGGAGGAAGAAAGAAGAGACGAAAGAAAAGAAAAGCAAAACCGAAGTGAAAAGGACTAACGGTCGCGCGGTTTACTTCTGCGACAGTTAACGGTATGCCGGCGGGAGGACATTGCTCTCGTGAGAAAAAGAGAAGGCGTGTAGTATTCGCAACCTAGTGTACTCCTTTTCTTAATTATATTTTTTCCCACGTTCGCCCGCCTGTACAATGAAAAAAGAAAGCATTCGTATACGTTTCTCACCACAGCTTTGTGGCACCTTCGCGCCGGGAGTGATTAAAGCGTCGACGCGATTCAGCAACTATATACCGGAGAAAGCGGTGCACTTGAAACACACTTGCGTGCCACCGTAAAGGGAAAGGGAACATCACGAAACGTGTGCAGTATATTACGTCCTCGTTGCCTTTCATTCCTTCTCAAATTTAAATCGGAAGTGATTACGTAAGATAGCCATCCCGGATGTGGAAAGCGGAAGCATGTGGAACCGCTAGAAAACGCCCTAATTCCCTCAGCTTTAATTAAAATCGATGCTGATTTGATCTAGACCGTTGTCACCGAAGATGCAAAAGCCCCCGCGAACTGTGTTTAGAATACTAAATCGAGTATGTAGCATCAACATGGCAACCTAATATACGATCCACCTTCGCCTCCGTATCTAGGAATGAAAAAGAAAAAAAACCTGCTTTTTTACGATCACAAACATGAGGGTATTTCCTTACTTTCTCCACGTGAGTGACGGCTTCAGCATCAGTGGCTGTGGCGTTGCATTGCAGAGCTCGAGGAGGCGGGTTCGATCCTGCGGCGGCCGTATTTCGATGGGGATGAACTGCAAAGAAAAAAAAAAGAACGGTCTCGTACTGAGATTTGTGTGCAGGTTAAAGAGTTCCAGGTGGTCAAAATTAATCGGGAGTCCGCCACTACACGGTGTTCCACGTAATCAGTAACATACCAGCAAGTAATAACAACCCACTCATGAAGAACGATTATGTCATTGAGCTGCTTTCAAGCCCGAGGAGGATATCGCTCGAGGCGCGACACGTCCGCAGCAAGAAAATGCCGTCTCAACGAAGAGAAAGTAATCTGATCGTGTCCGCGAGAGCACCTCCTTCTTACTGACACATAGCGCAGCCAAATGTAGATGTCCGAAGAGAAACATATACGCTAAACCTTGACGACAAGGGAAATGACGTGTCTCTATAGTGCGCCCATTACATCGAGCAGTCCAGAACTCGGCCGTCATTTGTGCTGACATCCACTAAAAAAGAAAAAAAAAACGAAGGGGTTATCAAAACGGGCGTAACGGGCGTAGCGGGCGACTCTTCAAGGACGGTGGTTTGTGCGACTTCACCTGACTGAGTGGTGATTAGACACGCGTGTAGAGGGTGATCTGGAAAGGGTGAGAAAGTGGAGAGGAAGGGAGAAGGCAGGAAAGTAAATGAGCGATCCATCACCCTCAACCCAACCTAGGCGACACAATGGTTAACCTTTCCTACCCCCCCTCCTTCTTTAAGCATCGGTATTTCGAGAACTTTATCAACCTTTCTTTTCTTCTTCTTTTCATCCCCCCCCCCCCCGCGACTAATGAGGCCGGTAAAAGGGCTTTAAAATGCCGCACCAAATTGCACGCGCGTCTAAAAGCGCCGGCCATTTGAAGCCGGCTCGTGACCCGAGCCACACTCTGCTCCCATTCCATTCGGCAGCGAGGGCTCGCTAATCACTGCTCGCGTGGCCCTCGCCTATTGGCGCTGCTCACCGCGCTCGACTGAGCCCTCTAGTCGACGTCGCGTCGCATGCTTGCGCCGCGGCAGCCTTGGCCCCCCTCATCGCGTCGCTCCACGGCTGCCGCGTGTAGTAGGCGCGCGCGGTCGCACGGGACGCCCGCGCGTACCTGTCCTCGGAAATACCTCGCGAGTTCAGCGGCGAAGGAGTCGGAGAGCGACAGTGATACCGGGGCTAGCTGCATGGTGACACATTTAGGTGGCGAGGCCTTGAATCACGAAAGGGGCAAGGTCTTTACCGGGTTGTTGTTGTTATTATTATTATTCATTAGGTGCAGCTTTGGGAGTCGCGGCTGTTCCAAATAACTTGATGATGGAACAAAAAGTAAACAAACGAACAAAAAAACCTCGAAAAATGCGTATAGAAAAAGAAAAACGCCGCATAACTGCTGAAGCGTGGCGAAGCACGGTGGTTTTGCCTATATATGCTGACATGTTGTTTTTTTGCCATTATTCGCGTACTTCTCACCATGCCAAGCTTTTAAAACAGCTTCCTGTCAGATCAGTCCGAAGCGAGCTAAAGCTAGTGCGAGTGAGTGAATGAGCGAGCGTGTGCCTGCGTGTGTTTCGAACAGAACAGCGCGTATTTTGACAGGGACGAGGAGGGAGACACGACACGTGCGAGCGCTGACTTGCAACGGAAGTTTATTGCTTGGAGCGAAGGATGTATAACAGCTCCAAACGACAGGAGAACAAAAAAGCATTCATAGATTCACAGTCAACCATACATGCCGCAGTGAACGAGGGAGATAACTGTAATCATCATATGCTCCTTTTCCTTGTTATCTAGGACAATTGCCTGCATTATTTACGAGCTCTATACTGAGTTCTGTATTGAACTTTCGGAAGCCCGCTGCACTTGACAACAATTAGGCAACTATACAGGGTGTCCCAGCTAACTTCAACCACAGTTTAAAAAAAGTATGCGAATGCCACGTAGCTCGACAGAAATGTAATGCAAAAGGATAGACAGTTGGGCGAGTTGGTACGGTAACATGATTTTGGCTTCTAGCGCGAAGTGAAACACGGACACAGAAAGGAGCAGACAGGACGAGCGCTATCCTGCTCGTCCTGTCTGCTCCTTTCTGTGTCCGTGTTTCACTTCGCGCTAGAAGCCAAAATCATGTTAGCTCGACAGAACCAAGGTAACGTAGTTTGCCGTCGATTGGAGGTACTCAGGTTTTTTTCTGCCTAATTAGACAAGTAATCTTAACTAAACTACATGTCTAATATCATAGTTAGATGAAAAGTGTCAATGGGAAAATTGTATAGCGACATGAAAAACTCCCGATACAGCTTTGTGTTGCTCAATACGTGCTACATAAAAGTGTGTTTCTGAGCGTGAAAGAAGCAAGGCAGAGAGAGGCGCAGTCGGACACTACTGAGTCATCACTACAACGTCTTCTTTTTTTTTTAAGCATTACCACGGCACTGTTGACCACTCCAAACCATCTGAGCGTTCATCTGCTGTTCTGGATCACGCACTCTGCTCGGCCAGGTTCATCTGTCATAAACGTGACTGTGGTGGGACAGTTCCCAGGATAACTTTCAGTAACCTGGACTGGATGCCGCATTGTGGAACGGGCTTTATTTTCTCTATTATAGGAAATTCTGCCGACAATTCTGGCGTTTCGGCAGCTTATATCCTGGAGCTGCCGCAGCGTCAGAAATACCTGGCGCTCGCTATGGCTGTGTCTAAACGGCCCCCCTCCGTGCTTTACAACACTCATCCGCGTGACACTACATCTTTACTCAAGAAATAGTGATGGGAGCGCTGCCACTTGACTAAAGGGGTCACTTAACTCGCTCCAATGACATATAACGGGAATTCTTGAGAGAAACTTTCGTAGCGAGACACTGGGCGACGGCTATACACAAATGCACCGGTCCGAATCGCTTTTTTTCACGCAGCTTCTCGTCGTGGGAATCACACGAGATTCTTCTGCACTGTCTTCTTCAGTCGAGGGTGCTCCGTTTGGTGGAGTTGGGGAAGAGCTTCGAGTCGGAGCTCGCTTGAGAAAACGACGAGCGCTGAAGGTCAGATCATCAGAGGTCACGTTAAGCTTAAGAGTTTTAGCGGTGAAGACTCACGATCAATTTACTTAAGCTACGCGGGGGCTAGCGAACACAAATATCTCGGGCGTTTTATGCTTTTCGCAGCCCTCGTGATCAGTGTGCAGCCGGGAGCAGAACCAACGATTACAGGCTGGCTCGGCAGTTGAACGTCGGAGGCGCCCCTTGGGGCAAGGGAGTGCAACAATGATGCAGCAACTCGTAGCAGCAACTTTTCGCACCACAACAGATTAGGCGAAGCTTAAATTTTCTTTGTGTGCGTATGTGTTTTCTTTATTATTATTATTTTCTTCATTTGCTTAACCATGCGTCCAAAAAGGGTTGGTTTGGCTTTTATTTCTTTCTTCCTTTCTTTCTTTATTTACAAATATCCTCGTTTCTCTCTCTCTCTCTGCACGCATGAAAATGCTTTCGCTTCGAAGGTGACTTCCCTTGCCCAAGTCGCCATCCTGACATACTACGGGCACGACAGTGGAGCCTCGGGAGCACGCATGACTGCTCTGCAGTTTTCACGCGACGCCGCTCGCGCTCACATGCAAAGGACGCACGCTTAGACCGCTTTGCGGTATGGGCCTTTCGTCTACGCCGGCACCGCGCATGCGCCAGTCCTAGCGAGTTAGCTTCGACTGAAAGCGATCTCTAAAGAAGCTTGCCCGCCGAGCACCGTGATGCTGAGGTCAGGCTGTGCGTGAAACTGAAAACAAGGTGGGCGTCTGTCTCAGTCAAGGAGGCGCTGGCTGATAGGCTTCCTTTGAGTGTTTGAGTTTGAGTGCGTATACGCTCGAAGAGAAAGGCGACAGGTTTGTGCATGCATGGGCGTCTCCATTAAACAGTGGACCTTGTTATACAGACATTTTTTTCTCCCAGTGACACACGCACACGCATACATATATTAGGGCGTCCCACATGTACCCAAATTAAAATTGTCTGCAGTTTTCGGACTTGCTCCAAGCGACGGTAGGCAACTTTTCCTTGGTTCTGTGCAGCTACATGGCACTCGCATATTTTTAATATTTGGCACGAGGTACGTGGGACACCCTGTATGTACGTATACAGGATGTCCCAACAATCGTGCACCAAGATTTAAATATATGCGAGTGCCACGTAGCTACGCAGAACCAAGATAATGTTGTCTGCCGTCGCTTGGAGATACTCATACTATTCTTTGCATTGCTCTAAATTACATAAGTACTCTTAATTAATCAACTTCTCGAATAATATAGTTAAATGGAAAGTGTGAATGAGAAAATTGCAGAGCGACATGAAAAACTCCTAATACAGCTTTCTGTTGCTCAATACGTGTTACATAAGAGTGTTTTTCCGAGCATGAGAGAGAGAGAGAGAGAGAGAATGATAAATGAAAGGTAGGGAGGTTAACCAGGACTGAGCCCGGTTGGCTATCCTATACTGGGGAAAGGGAAAGGGGGACGGAAAGATTAAAAGAAGAGAAGGTCCACTGGAGATATCAGTCGGTCAATCAGTGCGGATCACAGACGCTGACTCAATCCGGCCGCTTTCAAATATCGCAGCAGCGCTTTTGTGGCCTTTTGTAGCTGCGATAGGCGAGGCCATGATCCCAAGATTTTGTTCATAGTGAACGGCTTTCCATATAACTGATTGAGAGCTGTGCAGAGGTCTTGCCTTTCATATTCAATAGATAGGCAGTAGCACAGTAGGTGTTCTATGGTTTCCTCGGCACCGCAGGCATTGCACTCGGCGCTATCAGCCATTCCAATCAGAAATGCATAAACATTTGTGAATGCGACGCCCAAACGCAAGCGGCACAGCACTGTTTCCTCATTTGTCCGAGCGTGAGAGAAGCCCTCGAATATACACGCATAATTGCCCGCGCGACGGGCCTTCGCGTGTATATTCGCGGGCTTCATTCACGCTCGGAAAAAGTTTGATGTAGCACGTATTGAGCAACAGAAAGCTGTACGGGAGGTTTTCATCTTGCTCTACAATTTTCTCATTGACGTTTTCTCATTTAATTCTAATATTTGAGAACTTGATTACTTGATTAAGACTAATTGTCTAATTAGGCGGAATGCAAAAAACAATATAGTCTGAGTATCTCCAATCGACGGCAGACAACATTGCCTTGGTTCTGACCAGCTACGTGGCATTGACATATTTAAAAATCTTGGTTCATGATATTTGGGACACCCTGTATATACAGAAGAGAGATAGACCAACAGTGTACACACGTCGCAAGAACAATAAACGTTCGCCGTATGCAACCTCTTTGATTAATAGCAGCTGTTCTCTACCAAACCAAGTATGCTTCGCATTACGTAGATAATAATAATATTTGGGCTTTTACGTGCCAAAACCACTTTCTGATTATGAGGCACGCCGTAGTGGAGGACTCCGGAAATTTTGACCACCTGGGGTTCTTTAACGTGCACCTAAATCTAAGCACACGGGTGCTTTCGCATTTCGCCCCCATCGAAATGCGGCCGCCGTGGCCGGGATTCGATCCCGCGACCTCGTGCTCAGCAGCCCAACACCATAGCCACTGAGCAACCACGGCGGGTTCGCATTACGTAGATGTTATTGGAGTTGAGTCTGCCGAATTTTTTCGTTCGCTTTTTTATTTCATTACATTTGTCTCCCATTCTTGGCGGCTGGCCTACACCTACCAGAGGTTGCGCGCGCTGTGGCGTACGTGCGATCGCTGCTCATTGGACAGCGTGCATTCGTAGAACGCTACACCAGCGGAACGTGGTGCGTATACGCGAACGGCGCATGCGCACATATCAGATTCCTCGCGTGCCCTCGTTCTCTAGTCTGGTTTGGGGACAGCGCGAGACTTCTGGTCTTCACAAAATGGGCGGCCTCAACTGCCGACCAGCAGCAGCACGGCCACTCGATCGAAGTCTGAATTATAGGCCACTTTCAGATATTTCATATGACACGGCAAGACTACGTTCGCATGGCACTCTGTCAGTTACGGTGAGCCGCCCGAGGCTCCGCGGCTCGCGGCCTCATTGACGCAGTACTCCAAAAATATGTATCATGATGAAGGACGGGGGGATCGTCCGATGATGATCCTAATGATGAGGATCATCTTCACAATCTCTCTCTAGGAACTTAAATCCCGAGAATCTTCTCCCAGGATCCCAACTTCTCTTGCTCCTTCCCTTCACCTTTCCTCGCACACCTTTAACTTCTCGTGTCTCTAGTGAAACAGTCGTGGTTTAGCGCAATTGAGGGTCGTCGATCGCTCTTCTTTTCGATCGTCCTGCGTTCGCTCCGAAGCAGCGCAAGTAAACAAAGGAGCCACAATGCATTGTCTCGTTTCAGATGCACGCGAATGATGCGGTGATGGCACTGTAGAGGAACGTCGTTCGCACTGGTCCCAGTGACAATGGCGAACTCCGGGAATAATCTCCCTCCGTTTGCTGCTTCCTTTCTTTTTTTTTTCTTGTGTTCTTTTTGTTGTAACATTCGCGACGCTTTTATGCTCATCTAGCAGTGTAGAACATAGGTATGATTTACACTTGCGCATCGGAACTCACATCGTTCTGCGCATTAGCCGTACATGCTTTAGTGCACCAGGAAACATTATTGTCATAAATTTTAGCCTCCCTGTTTCTAATCTTTCGTCTTAATTTTTAACCATTTGAGCATTTTATTTTTCGAGAACACAGCAGGGCTGAGGACGCATTCCCGTGCAATCGCGCCGTACAATCAAACCGCCCAAGCATCTACACTAGTCAGCGAATTGGAGTAGCTAGCGTCTTGCGAACGAGGCCGACATTTCCCTAAACACCTATAAGACAGAAAGAAAGAAAGAAAGGAAGAAAGAAAGAAAGAAATTTGTGGTACGCGCATTCGGCGCAAAGATAGCCGCTGCCCCGCGAGAAGGCTCGGGGCCCCCCCTTCTCGGTGACAGGGGCTTCGTGGAAAGTGCATCTACTGCGCTGTTTGGAAGGTTCGCGCAAGAGCCTGCTGCGCATATTAGGAACGGTGAACCGGTAATCATTAGGGGCCGAACCGGAAGCTTCTCCGGCCAAGACGCCCGGCCAAGACGCTCTCTCCTGCGCTCCCCCCCACTCTATGAGCGAGGGAGAGGCCGGCCCGGCATTCAGCAGTTGCCGCTGCGCTACCGCCGAGGCTAGCTCATAAGTGACCTTTCCAAGGTCAGTTTACGTAGTGCCTTCTGTCGAGTGCCGTGCGGTGGAGCACCCTGAAGTCGAAACAGGAGCAGCAGTCGCCGCGCGCTTCTCCCGTTCGCCACGAGATGCCGACTCTGCCGCGGCGGCCAGCGTGCGCCGCGCTGTGAAGCGGTCGGACGACGCTGCGCGACTGGAGGGCGCTCTTGCCTGCCGACCGCTGCGTTGAAATATACGACTAGGGAAGCATTTGGGTGTGTGATACATGGCGTCCGTTTGATTTGCTGTCGTGGCAATTCGACTGCTGGCCACGTTTTGTCGTACTGCCACACTTCGCGTGAAGTGAGGCAGAGGGTGTGTCAATTATTGAATGTTAGGTTTTCTAACAGGCTTTCTCTAAAGCGCGTACAGTAACGTTACCGACTTACCTCACTCTTTCCTGATGAGCAATTACGAATTGATAGGCCTAACCACATATTTTAAAAAAGATTTATTAGCAGGCGTATTACACATTAGGAACGAACGCTATAGCCTGCGAGGCAGCTTAAGATCTCTCACGTACTCAAAGGCCGCTGAGCTCGCGTTTTGTTTGCTTACAGAACAGGCGAGGCCAATTTCGCTGGACTGAAAGACTTTGCTATTTGCATTCCTCGATAGGTGCTTTTGCGCCGCGAGTCTTGCGCAGTGTGTAGGTTTGAATTTCGCGCCTGCGATTCTCCGCGTGCTTTCTCTACAACTCGCGAGAGGCGCCGCGGTCGCGCGTGGAGTCACGTGTTGCTATCGCGCACGCTGCCGCCGCTACAGCGGCTGCCTTGGCGACCGCGGCAACTGGGAGAAGCAAGCAGCGACGAAACGAGTGCCGAAGGCGACGGTTTTGTTTTGAACGCCAGCGCGGGGCCGGCTTTTCTTTTCCTCGACTACGAAACGACCGCAGAAGCCCAGCGTCTTCGCCGTGTAGCCGGTGTTACTTTGGCTGTGTGGATTTCGAATACTTGTGGATCGTATGTGAACAGCTTAGTTGTGCCCGACGAAAAACCTTCAGAGAACGAAGTATACAACTGCCGCCGCGGCCGCTGCCAGGTGTTATTGCTCTCCCCGGAGCCTGCCTCGCTCTTTTTTGTGGCCGGTAATTCCGAGCCGTGGCGGATGTGCCGACGTCTTATGGAATATCGGGCACCATGATCACCCGTCGACTGAGGATGCCATTCTACTTCGTCGGTACGCTCGAGTAGAAACCGAGCTGACCTCTCGAAGAAAAGAGCCATGGCAGCGCCGGAGACTTCCTGCACGGACAAGACGGCTTCGCTGAACGCCTCCGTCTCAGCGCCGGCCAAGCAGGACAGGTGAGACGACGTGTCAAGCGCGTTGTGTCCGCGAACATTGCTATGCCGTTGACGCAAACGGGCGAGCCTCGAAGGTTTTCCCGCTGTAGTGCACCTCCATGGCGACGTTCATTGCCGATCTGGCCTTGAGCGTGTCAAACGGTTTGACACTGGAGTTCAGTTTGAGGTCATGCGGCGTTCGAAACCGACGCGCCAGTTGACGCGCGCACAGCGGTTGGAATTCCAGCGCGTATTTTCTTTTTCTTGTTGCATTCTTTCCTCGCGTAGGTGTTCGTTCAGTTTGTGCGGGATACCTTCGATTCGGTCGTTGTACCGTTCTATTGATGCCGCACATGCCCTCAATCTATCGGTATGGTCAGGTACGAAACCACGTATTCCTAATCCGTTGGCGACTGTTTAACCCAATCGAAGTGACACGACCAACAAGCTGTCCATTTGCGGCGCTTTCGCTCTTTCTGTCTCCTCAAGTAGGGTACTAATTAGCCGTTAACGACATGCACCGTGTCTTATCAATATGGTTTGAACTTGTGCCGCTGCTTGGCAGTTTTGGCTAGACGTCCGGCGTAACCGGAATATTTTTACTCACACTTCACTCCTGGCATCTCACGTCGCTACTTCATCTTTCTTTGACCCCCCCCCTCCCCCACAGCGGCTTTAATTAATTTGCCGCAGATGCGCAATACTGATTTCAAGTTATCGGGCCGCATCCGTGACTGATAACATTTGGCGCAACCTGCAGTACGCAGTGATTTGCGTACGCCCCTGGCTTTCATAGCTTTCGCCGGCCAGGTAATTTCTTATGTGCATCAGAAAAAGAGGCGCACTCCCAGAAGCACCGCAGCGGTGCGTGATATAGTGGTTGCTGTCATTTTCGCAGCTGTTCCCAAAGGCAAGCCGACGTCACTTTCTGCTCATAGCGTCGGTATGCGTTTCAGTGAAAGTTTCAGCCAACTGTACATCTTTCCGATGAGGGCGAATGGCAAAAACGTCCGCGTACTTGGATTTAAGTGCACGTGAAATGTACCCTATAGGTGGTACCCCATGAAAGTACCCCATTTTTTTTTTTCACCGTACAGCTGATTATGCTAGCTGCTACAATCCGACACGCAAGCTACGCAAGTCTCGTATATTCTTCGGATCATTTCTGGGCAACGATGCGCGCCTCAAGCCTATAACTACTGCGTTTCGCTGTAGATCGCTTTCGTAGCTCCCTCTCGCAAAGTGATTAATAAATGAGAAGGAACCTGGTGATTTCTTTAGTTGTTACATTATTACCAGCCACGCTGCTAACGGTGTTTAGGACCTCAGTCGAGCGCGTGGTAATCACGTGACGGCGTTAATCACAGTCGTCGCCGAGCTGCAGCAAATGGTCGAGCTGTGCCTTGTTGCTGGCTTTGCGCAGAAGGGGCGTGGCCCCATGTACGTGCGGGTAAAAGAGTACGGGTAGAAACTGAAGCTTCCGTGTCAGCCTAGGAATCCAGTTCCAACATGCACCGGTTTCAACTGGCTGTTGACGTTGTTGGTTGCCGTCGCACCTGTGGTAACAGTGTGGCTGTAAAAATAAGATATTCCGAGAATCGTTGCTCCCAATGAGCAAACAGTGCAGTGCGTTACGAAGCTCGGTTTGCGAGTCAACGTGGCTTTCGGCGCATTACTCGTTTTTTTTTCTTTTGTTTCGAGGGCACGATATCGTTCCTCTTCTTTTCTTTTTTTAGCAGATTTGTCTGAACGAAACATGCGAATGACGTTGTGTCAGGATATGCATACCTGTAATGGAATTTGCTCCTGGTGCCGCAACGTAGCTTTTTGCCAACACCTGTTTTCACACGGGGACTTGTTTGCCAAAGACGCATAGCGCACTCGGTGAAAGCAGTACCCACAAGTTGTCTTAAGCGTTACGTTTCTGTTAGGTTTATTTTTTTTTATGTCGTCCTCTCCACGTTGTAAAACAATCGGAGCCACGACATAGCTCCGAATTATCGCTATCTTAATAACGATAACTTTAACGATGCATAATCTGCAAGTGGCAGCGGATTCTTGCGATGCCTGGGTTTAAGAAGGGGGTGGGGGTTGAATTGCAGGAAGTAGCAAAGTCCGTCGCAAATAGTGGAGTGACTGTGAGACAATCAGTTGAAGTATGGCTTTCCCTGTGAAATCTGGCCATCCCGGCTGCGGCATGCAGCTGCATTTCGATGGGGGCGAAATGCAAAAAAACGCCCGTGTATCGTGAATTGGATGCACGTTAAAGTAACCAAGGTGGTCAAAATTAACCCGAAGTCCCCTGCTATACTGCGTGTCTCATAATCATGTGCTTTTGGCACGTATAACTGCGGACATTTTCCGAAAATCTGCCCTACGGCGCCTCGCCTGACGTGGAAGTGGTGTTCCTGGCGTCAGCTCGCCCGATCTGCACAACATACAGAGTGTCCCGTAGCGTGCAGCGTTTCCAGGATGCGTAATATCGCAGCTAACGCTCACGGCCTTCATAATGGGCAGTCACAAAATGTCCCAATGTGTGAACGAGCTGCTGTCGTGAGTGTTGAGTAACACCAGAATAAAGTGTTCCCATTGTGGCAACCTTTTCAGAGGTCTTTCGTACATTTTTTTTTTCTCTTTCATTCTTCAATATTCTTATTTTAAAGAACGCGAAAAGTAAGCCTGCCGAATGCCAGGAAGTACTGATCAATGTTCATGCGGTTTTTCGTTGTGTCTTGTTTTCCTCGAGAAGAGGGTGTTATTAAAGAAAATGTAAAAATTCGGGGGTTCTACGTGTCAAAACTGCGATTTAAGTGAAATACGACGTAGTGGGGAAGTCCGGCTTAATTTTCACCACCTGTGGTTCTTTAATGTGCACCCTATGCACGGTTCATGAAAGCTATTTTTCTTTATTTCTTTTTCCATTTCGACCGCGAGGCAATATTATCATAAAGTGAGAAAGAATGCAAGATCAAGGCACAGGCTGGCAGGCGCAGGAGGTGGCGTTGCCAGCCGTGTATTTCGTTCTTGCGTCTTCTGTGGCTTTCCCAGCGTCCTCTCCCGCTAAGAGTGGCTTTTCCTCGGTATTGTAGAAAATGTAATGTACTGTAAAGAAAAAAAGCTCAACTTACTTTCATCTTTTGTGTCCCTTTGAGAGAGAGAGAGAAACGAAGAGGGAAAGGTAGGGACGTTAACCAAGGACGTGCCCGGTTGTCTACCCTACGCTTGGGGAGGGGGAAAAGGGAAGAACAGACAAGGCGAGAAAAGAAAAAACGTTTAATAGTGAGTCATTCACAATCAGTCGCTTTAACGTCGCGAAGCAACACGCAGGTTATGAGATACGCCTTAAGTGTGACGCTCTGGACGAATTTCCTCGGATTTCGTCAATGTGCACCTGCAGGGAGCACGTTACGCGAGCGTTTTCTGCATTCCGCCACCGTATACGAATGCGACCGCCAATGGAATCGGCCTCGCTCGCAGCAGCGTTACGCCACAGCCAATGAGCTACCGTTAAGCTAATCACCCCTCTTTAGTGTCTCTTTAAGACCATACCTCAGTCGTGACGGAGCGTGCTGGGATGACCGCTTCCGGCCCGGCACCATAAGGCCGGTCTTGCTCGAGAGTATTAGCTGCGTTATGTGACGCTCCATCGTTCCGTCTCCAATGGGTTTAGGGCCCCCCCGGAAGACGTCATCGTGGTGACACTTTCGTGCGGACGAGCGTCATCATGTGCGATAGTGGATTATCAGCCGTGCCCGCTCGTATGACAATAAACAGCGCACGCGACACAGCACACTCAGAGGCGACGGTATTTGCCCCATTTTGCGTCGACGCGGTCATCCGTGCGCTGTACAGCCCGCATAAAGAAATATAAACGAACGACCTCGAGTTGGATGTGGTGAGCGGCCGAGCCTTCAACGAGGCTTGCGAATATGGAGGGAACGCAGTGATGCAGCTTTTGGAGCCGACTGTATACATATGCGCGCTGACCTGGGTGGGCGGGTATGTGAGTGTCCATCTAGTGGACGTTTCCATTTCGTCTGCTACTGAAGTGCTGATTGGCTGGGGGCGCCTGTCTCCTCCTGACGTCATACCCCAGCATAGCCAACCACAACTTCTGCAGCGGACGAAATGGACATGGTCCATTAGGTGGACACTTGCAGAATACACCCCACACAGTTTCAGAATATCTCCTCTCCCCGCCCGGCACTGTTCTTCGCCGTTTTTGGTCAAGGTTCAACCGTACACACCATCTGTGCAGAATAAGTTCGTATAGCGGAAAACCAGATCTGCAAGCGAGCACGTGCACACCGCCCTATTTTAGCAGCCGCGCGTGTTGTACGTGTATTCCGCGAAAGCAGTACGCCTCCCTGCTCCCTCCCTCAATTTTTTCTGTGCGAGGACGGACCTTGAATATTCCAGTGAAGGCTGCGGCTCGTTTGGCGTATAGCACGCAAAGAGCGGAGCGTGCACTGGTGCGTGAGCCGTACCTCGCAGTAATCGTGTAACCAGGCAAATTTAACAACCAGCCACCTACTGCGTTGCCAAGGATTCATTTCGTGTAGTGTTTGCAGCGGGCTCTTAAACAGAAGGGGGTGGTCCCTGCTCGTTAGTAGTTTTCCTAAGATGACTTCCTCGCAGAATCGGATTAACACGAACAATTTTCTAACAGGGGGCGTTGTGATTGTGGTTCCGAAAGAGTCCCTCCCTCCCGCCCGTTTTTTTTTTTCCCATCTGGCTATCCCCTAGATTCCCGTGTGCTTGATTATACGCGCCCGAACTTCCGTCGACTGTCCAATCGTAGCGGTACATCTGAGACTTCGCTATCTCTCCCTTGCCGTATACCTTAAAGGAGGAAGTAGTTTCGCCGACAGGCGTCCGGCTATTCCGCTACGCAGGCATAGCTCGTGCAGTGTCGATACCGTTCGATGCAGCGTTACTACTAGTAATTGCCTGTGAAAAAGGAAAAAAAACTAACTAACTAACGAGTGAACAAAAGAAAAAAGAGCTCCTTCGCGTTACAGAGGTCGCAGGCGGCCGGCCAAGCGAGCTTGTCGCGCATGAAAGCCTCCTCCAAAAGACGCCGCGGCCCTCATGGTGGGGGGAGAAAAAGAAAGAAAGAAAGAAAGAAAGAAAGAAAGAAAGAAGGAAAGAAAGAAAGAAAGAAAGAACAAAAAAAAAAGAGCGGCTCGCTTCCGGAACTGAACGGCCGGAACCTGCAGCGGACCTCGGCTACACCTCGGCTTCGTGCGTGTTCTGTGTACGTGCTGACAGCGCGATGTGCGAGAGAACGCCTCGAAGGAAGGGGGCAGATCGAGATGCTGGTCGAGCGTATAATATACCAGCGCGGCTCATTTTGCACGTCGAACGCGAAACTCTACATGCTCCGCTTTCTCGGCCATGGTTTGTGCGTGTCCAAGTTCCATACGATTCTGGAATGCCTGGTTTCTCGGTGCGTTTTGCTGGAGCGGTCCGGCGGTTCCCGAGAGGAATGCGAAACACGAAGCTAACTCAACTCGGTGTGTGTGTGTGTGCACCTGCTACAAGTTTTCTGAGCATGTGATCCGAAAAAAAAAAAGAAATATGAGAAAGAAGAAAAATCCCAGGCAATGCATCCGTGCCGAACCACATTGCTCACCGAAATTTCAGAGGCGTAAGTGAAATCCAACTATTTAGCGAATTCCGTGCTCCGGAGGCTTGTGCGGCCTGAAGTATACTTATCGAAAAAAATTAACTATTGCGTTGAATTATTGAACACTGCCCTCCTCGAAAGGAGGCGTTAGACAGCAGCTGGCACGTCGCTGGTGCTCGCTGCCAAATAATCAATAATGGAAATAAAGAACTTCATGGAAGCCGCATCGTATTGCCCTTTCTGTAATGAAACAACCTTCCGCTGTCAAAACACCACAGACGACAGTGTCCGTCTCCATTTGTTGATATATCCTTTTCTCTATTTTTGTTTTTCATACATTTGAAGCAGACGATATCTTCTCATACGAAAACGAATCGATTAACACGTTTGCACCAGACAGCGTCCTACCGAGAAACGATGGCTCGCAGCATTCACATACCGCTTCGACGTAACCAGGCGTCCGAGGTGAGCGAGTAATTTGCCGCTCACTGAACGGCGAAGCAGCGGCTTCCGGCAACGGACCGCTCCCACTTCACGTGCGCTGCCGAGGCGAGGAGGGTGACGCGAGGGGATGCTTCGTTATTAAAAGAGGAGGCAGCGTGACAGGCACGTAACTTTGAAACGGTGTTGTCACGGTTTGATGCCGTCCACCAGTATTCGCGCACACAACGGACAAACCTTTTTCAGCGAACGTGTCCGCGTTCTCTCCTCTAGTATTATGGGCGTGCGCTGGTTTACAGACACGCGCTAGGCTTACTCGAGACGAGTTTGTGGTTGACGCGAAACTTGGAGGTATGATCTGAAACCGTACGTGGCAGCGGGAGCGAATAGCGCAGGCGTACGATGAGGGGACACGTGATCCACTTTTGAGCATTGTAATTGGCATCCGTCTGTGAGTGAATGGGCCTCTTCGATTATCCGCGCCTGACAGTCCCAGACTGCCCGAATCGGTGCTTTCAGCCAATTAGCGTTGCGTATGCGGCGTCTCGGACAGTCCGGGAGGGTCGTGGGTGTGTGATCGACGAGGCCCAACGTACTGAGATTAACAAACTTGTATCCGGTAATCAGGCTTACGCAGAACGTAGAGTGTACGCAGATGTCGAGTAATATTATTTGCGAAAAAGAGAATTGGATAGGGGAGTGAGGACGGACACCTAGGACTCGCATCGCAGAGCACGATAACGGGCCAAGTTCCACATCAGGCTTGCCTTATAAAGGAACAGCGGCTCTTCGGACGTGTTTGCGCGTTGTTTACCTACTATATACAGTCCGTTCCAAAATAATGCGGAGCGAAATGTCACCTGACACTCCAGATTGCGCTGACAGGGCTGCGACGCGGAGGGACACGCGAATTGAATGTGAATGTGGTCGCGTTCATGTGTTACATTATCTTGAAACAACGTCTAGTCCAAACGCTCGTGGACATGCAAGCCTTATTCCCTTACGCGTGAATTAACGATCGTTCCAGCTTGTGAGAAACGAGCTAGTGCGCCTTTCTAACGTTTTTCCAAGCTACTTGCGTTGAGCTGTGCCGAACACGCTAATGGAGCTCGGGCCCTGAGGCTCTCTCTCTCTCTCTTCGAGGTTTGGAACCAGCGTTCACCTGCAGCAACGTTTTGTTACGCCGCCGTGCCGCCACGAGCTCCTCCTAAAGGATAGGCGCGTATATACCAGGGCAGGCACCCTTCGCTCTCGTGTATGCGGCCCGCACCCGTTCATTCCCCGAGGCCGGCTGCATGCTCGCGCAAAATTTAGCGGCAGGCGCTGGTGCGCTGTCATGAAGGGGGGCATCCCCCGACTTCCCGCAGTGAACGCACCCCCCTCCCTCTTCCTCCCCCGAGGCATGAACGGGACGACCGAGCGGACACCTCGGCGCCGCTGCATAACTCCGCTGCTGCTGCTGCTGCTGCTGCTGGAAGAATGCGTGCGCGCCCGGCGGCCGCCTCCGGTGTCTTGTTTCCCTTTCTTCGGCCGCTGGTGATGGAGAAGGGGGCTACGTAGCGCCCTTGGCGTCCACGGCCGGTGCGGTCTGACCAGGCCCCGTATCCTCCCCCTCCTCACATTCCCCCTGCTCTCTCTTGTGTCCGGGCGGCGGCGAGTGACCGGTTCCCCTCGCGCTGGCCCGTGCCCGACAGCAGTGGCCGGCCTCCTGCTGTGCCCTGGACCCCCCTTCCTTCACCGCTGCCGCCTCTGCAGGCTCCCTTGAGTCTGCCGCCGCCGACGCTATGCGGAGGAGCAGAAGCCCGTTTGCTTCTTTTTCCTCCTTTTTTTGATGCGACTGACACGTGGTTCATCGTGCTGCGCGCCTTCGATTCCGCGATAATACAGGTAATCTTAAAGGGGGAGTCAAAATAGCAATAACAACGGTGCGTTACTTCTCGAAGAAGGACAGGCAGCATAGGGTTCAGGGCCGGACAAAACGAGTTCTGCAGAAATCCGCAAGAAGGACAGTTCATTATATATAGGGAAAGTCTTCATGTATCTGAATGTAGCCGATACGTTTTCAATGAAATATGAAGCTTGTAAGTCGTCAAGAGCACTCAAGGATAGATTGTGATCAGCGAACCATGCGACAGTCACACGGGATAGTTACAGGGTTGCTGAGCGAAGCGGAGCGAGCGTTTGCGTCGTTAGCAACAAAATCCTCAGCGGTATACCCGTCACAAGCCAGAAACTTTCTCTAACAGCACGAGCCTGCTTCTGAATATGCTAGGCGTTGCACTTCCTCGCACAAAGACGACGATGCACGATAGAGCGAGAACTGATAATGAAGCGATGTCGACATTGAAGCTAAGTGACTGTGTGAAGTCGCGTATAAGTTACGTAGTGCCGATGCTTTAGAAAATACTTTCTGCAGTAAAATTTTCGTGCCTTTCCTACTTTTTTTTGATCGGCTTACATTTGAGGATGCTTTCTTGTACTATCTGTCATCTGTTCCCGAGATGTCGTATTCGAGTCGAAGCCGGCCGAGATGCGAATAAATACGGTATAAATTCTGCGCGACGCAAGAACCCCGCAGTGAAGAAGCGGTGGAATCATTCGCGATGCAGTTCCGCAGCAAATGAGTTACATGCGCGCTTTCGTTACTCCATTGTTCCTTCCCTTTCGTGTGCACCTTTCTTCTACGTCGTTGGCCAGCGGCTGCCTCCTAACGCCATGAAACGCGCCGGCGCAAGTGGTGTGGCCCGCTCCCTTGCCTGATTTGCCGGAGAGGGCAGCGATCCGTTTGTCTACTTCCCTTTCCCTTCTCGGAAAGCAAGGAGGTAAACAAAGTCACACACACACCCGCTTGTGTAAGTTGTTACACCTGATGCACCGTGCTCTGACAGCGTTTACTTGGGAGCGACCGGGGCGCAGTGTTCGTACGTTCAGAGACATCGTAAAACGAGCGTCTCAACAATGCACACTTCTATAGTGCCTGCCGCGCCGTCAGAGTTAAAGTGATTCGAAAGACAAAGTCAGACTGTACGTTTTCTCGTGTGTTTTTCCATGATGATAGAGGGCGGTGAGGTCAATTGAGTAAGTGAAGCGGTAGAGAAAACGGGCCGTTTCCTCCTGAATCTGTCCTGTATTCCGGTGTGCTCAGAAGGCCGGCAACGTATTTTAGCATAATGTTACCGTTATACCATTACCGCCGACTGCGCATGCGTGGTTTACCACGCATGCGCAGTCCGTGGCAGTCGGTACCGGCAGCGGAGGATCGCGGTAACGCTGAGCTAAAAGGCTCAGAAAAGGAAACGCACCCAACGTTCGTTCAACAACCGTGTATCACCGCTGTATTTGCTCTGAAAGATATACCGCATGTCGTTTTCTTCGGCGCGAGAGCTTTTCGTCAAGCACGAAACAGCAAGCGAGGTTCGAACTACGAGCTCGAGCGAAGTGTACGTTCGAGTTCAAGTTCGAGCGAGGTGTACGTCTGCTGCGCTCTTCGCGCTCATAGCAGATGTAGTAGCGCCTACCATTGCTTCGTTCACACTGTTGCTAAAGCTCCAGGGGCCTTAATTAACGCTGGAGCGACAAGGCACGGTGTTCCAGAACTCTACGGGCCACAGCTGTAGCTGCTCGCGCTTGGAGGCGCCGGGGTCTGTCCCCGTGTATATGTATACCTGCGCCGGCGATGGACGGCGCTTCTTCGCGAGAGAGAGCCTCTTTTAAGCGGCCCGCATAATTAGGCGCCAAGAACGGCGCCGCTCGGAAAAGGCGCTGCGACGGCCTTTGCAGCGCCGCCCCGGCCATAGATCAAGGAAGTTAGGCACAACAAAGGAAAGGGGGGCGGCATTGTTTGTTTACGGTCCGGTTTATTCGCTAGTTTATTTACTTCCCGCCAGAAGTCCTTCCACGCAGCGTTTCGTGCCTCGCCGTCGCGACAAGGGAACGCGGAAAGAAAGAAAGAAAGAAAGAAAGAAAGAAAGAAAGAAAGAAAGAAAGAAAGAAAGAAAGAGAGGGGAACGATAGGGCGACTGAGAGATGGAGAGGGCCACTTCCAATTATCGCCTTGTCGTGGCCGACATCTGGCCGTGCGGCGCGGAAGCGAAACCGCGTCCTGGCGAGGGGAACTGTTGTTTGCGGTATCGTTCGCGAGATTTCCAGCGGCTCATTAAGCGACCCGAGTCTGTTCTGTCCATACTTGGCCGTTTCATTCGGCCTTCTGCAATATATTAGTGGCACAGGACGAAACGTACTACATCTGTCTCTTTCTCTTGAAGTCATACACGCACAAACATTTTCTCCCTCCCTTGGCTGCAAGGGAGGGAGACAATCCTCACGATGCAAGCCTCCCTGCCCGCCTTCTCGCGACACCCGGCAAGTGAGATCGCCAACAATTAGGCCTGCAGTGTTGTTTTTCTTTTCTTCTTTCTTTTTTTTTACACGTGCGTGCGAAATAAGCAGCGGCAGCACAAGCTGCTCTATGACCGGATCTGGCGTCAGAAGGAATGTGCAAATACACAGTTACGCAACGCCTGGTGATTCGTTATTTCGCGTCCTCTTCGCGATGCGCGCGCGTAGTGCGGCATTTTCTGCGCCGTGAAAGGCGGCGCATCGTTACCTCCCCGCATCCTCGCCTCCTCATCGCGCATCGGTTGTCGTCGTCGTCATCCCGGAAGAAGAAGAAGACTCGGGGCTTCTTTCTCGGAATGTCCCCCCCCCCTTTCCCACCATTTCTCCCCTGCCACTGGCCGAGGAAGAGCCCGATGAGGACGCGGCTTAGTGTCATGGACGTCATTCGCCCGCCTGCTCGCTGGGCTGTCAAGCGCATCTATGCTGTCGCCGGCAGCAACTGTTCCAGCTGGCCGCAATCCGCCTTCGTAATTAATATTCACGAGATTTCATTTTTTTTCTTCTTTTTCCTGGCGTTGATTCCTTAGCGAGCGTCTGGCATCAGGGTGCAAAAAGACGTGCATGGAAAGGAAGAAACCGGTGATGTCTGATTGCTTCGCCATGGGGGAAATGCTGATCGGATTATCGGTACGGCTCGGGGATTAAACTTCCCGCTCCATCTTTTCTGATTTATTATACAGCTTCGGCTCCAGTCAACGCGCTTTCCCTGTTCTGCATCAAGAGCGAGACTCGCCGGTTGCCTGTATTATAGACGTTGGTCCTGCTGCATGTACGTAGTCAGTGCGCATGCCTAAGTTTAGGGCTTACAAGCGTGCCGTGCGCAAGAATTTCGCGGGGAATGTATGGTGCGTGTACAACATAACTTTTGTTCCTCTTTCGTTTACGACGTTTTGGGACGTAAAGCTCCATCAGTCAGCTAACCTCTTTCGTATATATAGGCTACATGGAGGAAGTTGTAAGCGGATATATTCGGACTGAGCCTCGATATAATCATGTATGGTTTGCTGGAGCACCATCTACTTTACCTGGGCATACGTGATACTATACTATTAAAAAAAAGACAGCAAATGAGAAAGAAGTAGGAGATGACACATAGCACACTTAATATGCAATCGCACCATCTTTACACTCCGAATGACCGTCCTAGTGACATGTACTAAGTGTACTTCAAGGTTCACACCTTGAACCACTGCATGTACTTGGACCGTGGACATAACTGCTCCGACAGGCACTGGTTTTGACGAGATACTTTAATATAGCTTGTCGTGCTGTGGGCGTGTGTGTGTGATGTGCGTGGTTAAGTGTCGTATGTCCTGTGTGTATCATTTCGTTCATCACCGCATTCATCTGCAGTAGCCTGCTAAACGTGCCTCCAGGCAACTTTATTCGGTTGTTGTTGAAGACCCTCCCTCTCTCTCCAGAGCTTTTCTTCAACGTGACCTCGCTGTCTCAGTGGAACAACTTTGATCTCAACTTTGACCCCCCGCTTCTTGCTTTTCACGGACGCTGCAGTCGCTTTTATACGGCGCGATAAGCGGAAAAAAGGCTCCCGGGTTTCCGTGCACTAAATAACTTCAGGTGGTTAAATTATTCCGCAGAATTCAATCACTGTGTCTGTATCATTGTCGAGGTGTATATCTCTGGAGTGAAAAACTCCTTCAGCTGCTGTCGCTGATGCCAGAAAGATGCATGCGTGCACAGTTTGTTGTATGCTGGACAAACTATGTAGGAAAAGAGCGTGGAATTCAACTTCATGCCTTGCTTTCTACAAGGCGTGGACGATGTAGTGTACGATACAATATGCAGTACAATACAATTTTATTTCCACCAGGAAAATGGAGGAGGCTGTGGGTAAAAGCAGAGGCAGCTTGGCAGGAGCCCACAAGGCCCTCAATGCAATGCAACCGGCGATAGTAGCAAACGCGAGACACTCCACTAAATGTGGAAACATTTATCAATCAGATGGCAAGGGAAAAAAGAAGAAAAACAAAATGCGTAGATTGGCACCAGAACTTACGTGCATCGAAAGAAGTAAAAGTAACGTGGCGATTCGTTACTTAAATGTAAATGACTTATTTACGTAAAGAAACACGGCTTCTAAGGTTTCGTTATATGGTCCTTGAAATATCAATTGCAGTTCTATTGTGTTCGTTCAAAAGTGTAGGCAGTGTATGTAACAATTTTTCTTTTGAGTAATTCCTTTTAGGAGTGACCATCCTCGAAACTTCTTTATGTCGAGTGGCACACGACGGCAAATTTGACACGCTTTTCCGCGCGTTGCGGCTGTGAACGGCGCTTGTGTTTGCAGGACGCTCGCGCGGCGCCACGCCGTCTTCTGAGCGCGTTTTGCTTTGTTTCTTTCTTTTTGCTTGTGTTTTTCACCCCCCCCCCCCTCCGTGTTGACTCCAAAATCACACCTCGGCAACTAACGGACACGGGAGCCCTGTGAACCATTTCTTGTTATTGTCGACTGCGCCCTTGTATAGTGAAAGAAGAGGCTGTAGAGGCTGTCTCTATATCCGAACGCCTTGCTTAATATCGTGCTGCTCTGTGTATTTCTATATACTACTGCTGCTGCTGTTGCTGCTGCTGCTGCTGCTGCTGCTGCTGCTACTACTACTACTACTACTACTACTACTACTACTACTACTACTACTACTACTACTACTACTACTACTACTACTACTACTACTACTACTACACCCGCCGTGGTTGCTCAGTGGCTATGGTGTTAGGCTGCTGAGCACGAGGTCGCGGGATCGAATCCCGGCCACGGCGGCCGCATTTCGATGGGGGCGAAATGCGAAAACACCCGTGTACTTAGATTTAGGTGCACGTTAAAGAACCCCAGGTGGTCGAAATTTCCGGAGTCCCCCACTACGGCGTGCCTCATAATCAGAAAGTGGTTTTGGCACGTAAAACCCCATATATTACATTACTACTACTACTACTACTACTACTACTACTACATGTTCCTCCTTTGTAAGCAACGTTCACGTACTGAACTGGCGCGCCCGCTCCACCGCACGATGTCAACGCACGCGTCCACGCGTGTTCGACCGCGCGGCACGAAGAGAGTTATGCGCGCGCTTTCTTTAGCAGTGCCAAACGCTGGCAGGCGCACAATCGCAAAGCCTGTTGGCGCGCTGACCTCAAACGATGCTGCACCGCGTCTCCCCGTGTATATGAAGAACAAGAAGAAGCAGCGTGGTGGTCGCGCGCACGCGCTTGGCCTTGGACAGCTCCCGTTGCTGCCCATTGTCTCGCGCGGCGGAGCATCGCACAGCCTGTATCCCGCATGCCCAATGGCGCATTATTGGCGCGCTCTTCGCGGAAGATGCGGACCCCGCCGTGTTTTGTTTCGCCATTGTGCCGTGGCGCAATGCCGCGCCGTCGCGTCCGTCCCATTCCGCCAGCTTACAGACCGCAGTCGCACGCCGGTGGTTGTGTCCGTGTTTGCTTTACTAATGGCCCGCTGAGCTCGGCACACGAACCCGAAAACCCCGCCGCGTGCCTGGTTATTCCATTAGGAATAACCATTATCGGGACCTATACCGGCGTGTAATGCTATTTCTCCCTCTCTCTCAGCCTCTTTGTTGTGTGAGTGGTATAAGAAAGCGGTCGGTTTGCTCGTAGAGAATGTGTGGAGCTCAGCGCTGTATGCTTACGATAAGTCTGCACGTCTGCGCAGCTTGCGTCTTTTTCTGATCCCAAGTGGTCTGTCTGAAGCCGTAATAATACGGCGCTAATATGTGAATGGGACGACGTGGCCTTGTACATGTCACGTGTTGTTCAGGTCTGGCTGATAACGTTGACGACTTTGGGACGCGCAGTTGGTTGCAGCGGAATGTAGGCCGCATGGAGGGAAGTAGTGAAGTTATCGCTTGGTTTATCGGTGCACATCCTTTCTCAAAACCGTGTGCCATGAAACGTCTAAACTGAGCACATGACTAAATTGTAATCAAAACTAAATAAAATCTGGGAAATTTGTTCAAAACAGTTGAAATTTGTTCAAAACAGTTACAAAGCGCCCTCCTTTTGAGGTCAGCTGCAAGGAGAATGACCGATGCATGTTCCGGAAGTAGACGTGGGCCGTCTGAGCCTGACGAAGCTTGTAACCACAGGATGGTGTAACATCGTGGTAATAAAGATTATTACATATGGTGTTACATATATAGCA
Source organism: Dermacentor albipictus (assembly GCF_038994185.2). NCBI lineage: Eukaryota > Metazoa > Arthropoda > Arachnida > Ixodida > Ixodidae > Dermacentor > Dermacentor albipictus. The sequence continues at coordinate 336,390,955 of NC_091821.1, forward strand.
TATATAGTGTTGTATTCTTTGCCCGTACAGCTGTTCTATAGTGTATACAGATGTTTTCGCTCTGCTTGTTTCAACCTTGCTTGGCAGGTCAACTGGCTTTCCACTTCATTTTCAACCACATTTTCTCTCTCTTGCTTCCTGTCTGTGTTCGGATGTTACAGCGTTTTCCGCAAGTTGTTTACGTTGCCTATAGTTGAAGCACGTCATTTTGGACTGTTTTAAAACATTGACGAGGGCTGGACCTGTTACACGCTCGGTGCTTTCGGCGTGAAGCGGACTTCTCTTAGAGAGGCATATACCGGGTGTTTCAGCGAACACTTTCAAAATTTTTTAAAGGCTGCCTGTGGCAGATAGCTCAATTCTAGTTTATGAGCCGGTCTATTTGAAGCGGCGTGCACTACCTGCACAAAGAAGTGAAATGCAAAATTGACTAATTGACAAAAATTCACTAATTAACTTTCTGACTAACTATATTATGATCCATATTGTAATTTTCGAATTCTAGCAGTGGACTTCGAAAGGCGGATCCACTTGGAACGAATTCTCAGGACGACAGCAGTTTCGAGAGATAAATTCCCGAACTTTGCGGATAGATGCATTGGCGTTTCAATTGCTTGTGTGCTTTAGCGCGTGAAACGACGTTTTGTTAGCAAATTAACTGGAACGCCAATGTATTTCTACGCAAAGTTCGGGAATTTATATGTCGAAACTGGCATCATCTTGAAAGTTCATTCCAAATGGATCCGCCTTGCGAACTCCACGGCTATAATTTGTTAATTGCAATATGGGCCATAATATAATTAGTTTAAAACTTAATTAGTGAGTTTTATTAGTAATTTTGCATCTCAATTATTGTGCAAGTATTGTCCGCTGCTTCGAGTAGACCAGCTCGTGAACTAGAATTGTGATACCTGCCACAGGCAACTTTTAAAGATTTTTGAAAGTGTTCGCTGAAACACCCTGTATGTATAGGACAAGTACAGAATGGTGTTGTCGTCTTTATTTTCGTTTTTCTTTATCGGTATTGTTTGATCTCGGCTTTGGCAGGCATGTCCTGCCGCCACGTCCTCCGGAGTAAGAAACTTTCACACGGCGTTCGGTCTTTGGCGACCACCTCAACTCACACGTCACGGCGCATCTCCAGGAAGGGGGCGCGAGTAGGTACCTTCTGTCGCTATAGGCGGTGTGCGCTACACAGAAGCAGACGACGATGGAAGCAGCAGTAGCAGGGCTCACCCGTGCAGCCGACGACGAGGACGATGAGGCCACCGATGGCGGCCCCGGATAACAAAACGCGAAACGAGAAAAGAAAGAAAGAAAGAAAGAAAGAAAGGAACCCTCCTCGCCGGAGCACAAAGCGCCCGGCAAGAGCGTCCTCCCGCGCTGCTGCGGAGCCGGAAAGACACAAGGCGAGGACGACGTCTTTTGTCTCTCGCAACGCGTGGCGAATGAGCAACGGCACAGGAGGAGGAACAAGGAGGCTCGCGTTGCGAGACGCGCCGTGCAAGACGGCCGCGCTGTGTACGCCGCGCTGCGCCTTCTGCCGCGCTGGTCTCTGGATCTTCTTGTTGCGTTGTTTCCGCGCGCTCACGGTGGCCGACGCTGTCGCCGACGGGCATAACTGCGAAGCCGTGGAAGAGGCTTCCTTCCGAGGAAGTCGTCTGCAGGTGGCGTCGGCACGGAATGCGGCACGTTCCGCTCCAACAACCGCGCTCGGGCTGCGACGACGCGCTATCGGCTCCCGACGCGCCTCGCGGAGCGGCTAAAGACAAAAGCGGTCGTCGTCGCCTTCGATGACGACGTCGGCGAGCGGACGGAGCGTTTCTTGTTTCTTTTCCTGGGACGCGAGTCGTCGTTCGCCGTCTTATGCCTTGCACAGCGCGAGCGCGTCCGGCACGGTGCGAGACGGCTTGCAGTGTGTAATGACAGCGTATATATGCTGCCTGTGTATGTGTGTACACTGAACCGGAACTGTCTGTTCTCTCGCCTATAACGCACGCTGCGTTGTGTTTTGGAGGAAGTCGTAATCGTGTCGGCCGCGCGTTTCTCGAACGGTATACGGGTATACACACATGTGCAGCGTGTGCGTATAGGTCGTTCGTTTGTGACTCACCGGACCATGCAGCTGTGTCGTATTATATATATACTCTGTGTCGTCTCTATACTGAAGCTGTATACGGTGTGAATCATAGGAGCTTCGACATCCTCGAGCCACGTCCCCGAGCCAGAATATGGCCACGGAGAGGTCATTTTCGAGATACGTTTGCGGGTCGAACGTTGTCCGCACGCGATTAGTGCGCTATCGATGGAAGATAGGGGAACTGGATGCACGAAGAGGGGCTCATTCAGAGGCAGAACGCGGTTCGTCAACCGCGTAACGTTCCATCCGTATGTCTCTGTTTGACGTACGTTTATCGCGAACAAACAAAACCCCGCGTGAACAGAGTGTAGCGACGTGTTTAGCACTATACTACACATGTGAGATATTTCCGTGTAGACTGACCAGCGGCAATCTTTTTCGATGCCAGTTCTTACGTCGCCCTACCTACTATACACGTCCGGTCTTGGAAAGGAACACCTAACTGTTAATTTAAGCAGTAAAACCCAAACGTCGCTTATTTGCCGAGCTGGAAAACGGCTTATAGGACGCACTGGGCTGACGTCTGCGTATTAAAGAATAATCCGCCTGTCTTCATGCCGTGAGTTTCACCTGTAAACAATAGCCAAGTACTAATTGTAGCACCATAAAGGTGGATCATACTGCATTTAGCCAAATAATAACTGGCTGTTTCCTTTATAAGTTAGCAGTGCTGTACTTCTGCAGAAGTGACGGCGTTTCCCGACGTTCGCGTGTGCGTTCTGGCCCGGCTGCGCGTTAGTTAGGTGCAGTTTGTTGACCAGGTTTCTCCCGCTTACGACAGCCAGTGTTGCGGCGGCCGCGGCGTGCGTCATCACCAGCCGTGGCCAACGGGACACGACGCGGAGTTTTCTTCGTTGTGGAGGGAAGGGGGGGGGGGGGGGTTAGTTCGTTAGGCCCAGGCGGCTGTGCATGCGCATAAGGCGCAGCGTGGTTGCGCCATGTTGACGCAGCGACGACACCTGTGATTGGGGAAGGAAGAACGACACCTGGTGTGCTTTATGCACGACGAAGCAAAAGCGAAAGAAAAGCGTGAGGTGGGTGCTGCGTACGTTCCTCGTCGTCCGTTTCTGTTATTTATTTTTTTCCTCTTCGACGTTCGTCGTGCTCTTCTTCCTCCAAGACAAAGAGGGTTCCACAGGCAGGCAGCCACACTTGGAGCGTGAAATAGCGCGCGCTCGCATGGGTGGTCTGGTGCGCCTCTCGAAAAAAGAAAAACGCCAGTTCGAGTTGGACGCGCGCTGACCGTTGCAGTATAGTACGTCAGGGTTGTTCGTACAAACCTTGGCGCACCCTCCGGCGTGCTTGGACAAAACATAAGGGAAAAGAAAGTGTATTTTCTTTTAACTTTAATTGTCCTTCCAGTCGCGCAGAAATCTAGATTTTCCTCCGGAGAGTAGCGGGCTCTTATTTTTTTTCCTTCTCCCGTTGTTCCTGGTACCCGGATCGACCCTCCGATCTTGGGCGAAGGAGGTCCACGAGTCACGGACCGACGGCTGTCACAACTGACGTCTCTGTTCCTTACGGCTCCCAGATGCGAGGGTCGCTCGGAGAATCTTTCGGTGGCTTCCTTGAAGATTGTCCGTCGCTGCGTGTAACGCGAGGTTGACCTGCGTGCGAGTCGGTATGCAAATCCATAGGGAAATGAGGGTACGGTGCGGCCGACATGGACGAAGAAAGAATTAACACGACGAACGCTTACTGCAAGTGATATTTCATGCGAAAAAAAAAACAGCAACAAGTATTAGAAGCAAGCAGTGCTAACTACGCAGGCGTCAAGATTGACCAACACATCGCTTCGCGGAAGTCAGAATCGTCTTTTTTTTTTCCCCACTGTTTCTTTCCCCCCTATTGATCTTTTCTGGCCGACTTTCATCTGCGCTAAGTGATCTATCATTAAGCTTGTATTCTTGACTTTTTATTGCCAATGCTTCTGATGTTCTGTTAATAAGTACTAGTTAATGGGGTTTATGTGCGCTTACTTTTTCTCAATATAACCGAATATGTACTTCAGTCCCCCCTTGATGTAGTACCCGCTGTGGAGCACTTAGCGTACTTGATAAATGAATGAATGAATGAATGAATGAATGAATGAATGAATGAATGAATGAATGAATGAATAAATAAATAAATACTATTATATTTTGGCGCCTCGGCATGGTTAGTACTGCTTGCTTATGAACACCTTTTTTTCTTCTTCTTTTTTGAGTAATATACCAGTTGCAAGTTACCGCTTATCGTATTAATCCTTGTCTGTCGCGCTGCCCTCATCGAAATCTACAGCTATGTGTTCATTGTGTAGGGTTCATTGTGTCGTTTTCACGAGTTACTCGTAACCGTGGTTCATATTGGTCACTTGTACAGAAAGAGCATACTTATCCCTAATCGGCTCTAACAGGTGCACACCGCTCGCGCATATTCATGATGCTTGTTTGTTCTTGGCCTTGTCGAACAGATTAACTTGGAAAGTGCGCGTTACTCGATCCGAAGGGGATAAGCGTGTTCCGGTTCTGTAGACTAGAGTTATTCGGTAGACCAGGCATTTTATGCCACTGTGATGAGCAACCATGTTATCCGGTTGTTCTCGGCATCGCTGTTGCTGTGAAACGCCGCGTAATGGCCCTCTGGTTCCTATCAAGCAACTGACCAACTAACCTATGTTTCATCACTAAACTGATTGAGTGGTTGGTTGGTTGGTTGGTTGAGTGAGTGAGTGAGTGAGTGAGTGAGTGAGTGAGTGAGTGAGTGAGTGAGTGAGTGAGTGAGTGAGTGAGTGAGTGAGTGCGTGCGTGCGTGCGTTAGTGATGAAGGTGGAGTAGGGAATCGCGCGCCGGGGAGAGTACGAAGAAGCGCGCGGCAAAGCAACGCCACCTAGAGGAAAGTCTAGGTGGCGTTTAGCAAAACGTCGCAGAGGGGGAGGGGGGTATAGGCGGAGGCGCGCTGGGTTGACCTCATCTGGCAGGTGCCACTGGTCCTGTGTGTGATGTGGACGTACCGGGTTTGTCTCGCGATAACATATGGGTTCGTCTCGCGATAACATATGGGTTCGTCTCGCGATAACATATGGGTTCGTCTCGCGATAACATACGGGTTCGTCAAGCGCGCCGTATGCTGTATGTGCGAATGAAGGAGTGCAACGGTGAGCCGACGATGGCGGCTCTATCTCGTGCGCGCTAGGCAGTAAAACGAAAAGGAAGCGTTACGTCTTCCGTCGCATGCAAGACACCAGGGGGAGGGGAGGGGGGGGGGGCTTTCGAGTACTCCGGCTGCTGCTGCGTATGGCGCGGCCGCGTAAGCCCCATCTTGAAGCAATCTGCGATGTAGACAGAGTGTAGGCGTCTATACTCCATCTCACAAGTTGGTTGCAGCACTGTGGAAGCTACACAAATTCTTAACCAATAAGAAGGCCGAATGCCCCTCGATAAGTGCTCATCCGCGCCGCGTCGTCTGCTCAGCGTCTGCTTCCCTTATAAAAATTTCTAGCAACATTTTTTAGACAGTCTATAGACTTTTGTTACTAGAACCTACCAACAGTCAATTGAAATTCTACCAAATGTCTTTATACAATCCTACCAACTCTCTAGTAACATCCTAGAAACAATTGGCCACCAACTCCCAATAGAAACATGTTCATAGGATGTCTTTAAACTTCCTACCAATTTCCTATGAACATTTGTCTTTATACACCCTAGTAACATTATTTCAAAAGAGAAATGTTCATATATATTCTGTTAAATTCCTACCAATCTCCTATTAACAAACTTTCTTTATACACCATATTAACATTCTCTCAAAAAAAAATGTTCATATATTTTCTGTTGACTTCCTACCGATCCCCTATTAACAAGCTTTCTTTATACACTATATTAACATTCTTTCAAAAGAAAAATGTTCATATATTTTCTGTTGACTTCCTACCGATCCCCTATTAGCAAGCTTTCTTTATATGCCGTATTAACATTCTTCCAATTGAACAATGTTTGTAAACGTTCTGCCAACTTCCTACGAATCACCTATTAACACGTACATGTCTTTATACACCCTAGTAACATCTTATCAAGAATTGGATTCTATCAAGAATTGGACCCTATCAAGAATTGGCTACCGTACTTCAATTGAAGCATGTTCATAGATGGTCTGTAAACATTCTACTAACCGCCAACCAACACAAGTATTTTGGCTCTTTAGTAACACTCTGGCAATATTTTACTTCCATGTGCATATGTACTTGCTACTGACGTCTTACTATCCCCCTAGTAACATTTGTCCCACATACGACCTAGTAGCATAGTGTAAAAATGTGTCAGTATGCGTGAACATGTTGGCAAAAGGCGGTATGAAACCCAGAAGGTACATGTACATGGAAAACAAATGCAAGTTTTCACTGAAAGAAGTTTATTCACACAACAAATATTCACACAGAATTGTGAGAGAAGTAGTAGAGAAATCAATAAAAATAATAAATTAATAATAACTTAGTTGATTACGGCATGGCAGCTGTGGCATAATCTCTAGGAAGCATCGATTATAATGTATTCTTTACATTCAGAGCTGATGTCCTGAATGTTTGCAGAATGAACCAACCCTGCACAGAAACAAGATGGTCAGTGTTAACATCATGTTCAGGTTAGCATATCACATACACAGAACAGCTTTTTAACAAGGTTCAGATGAATCCTAAAATTGTAACCGTCATCCCTGTTTACTTGCAGAGGAGATGGCAAGGATTGGGAACATATTGCAATGCATATCATTTGCTGCGTTGTATTTACTACATGTTATTAAAATTAGGAAAGTGTCCAGAATGTTTTCTCTACCAATTATCTGCATAAATGAGTTACTCACTCAAAAAGTTAATTAAATGGTTTATTCAGGGTGAAACTTGTAGCGCGCACAATAGACACGGACGCAAAGACGGTGGACACGCAAGCGCTTACTCACAGCTAGTTATTTTTGGAAGGGCTGAACGTAACAGCGCCAGCTAGCTGCACCGAGCATGTGCAAAACGTGTCATCCATTTTTATATAAACAGATTACAGAGCTTCAAGCAGTATTCAAGAATACAAATGCTTTGTCAGTGATAGCAACCAATGGCTGACTGACGCATTTTTAAGCACGCCTTATTATATGGAATGCTTCTGTAATTTGACGTGATCGTTTATTTTTACTCGAAAACAAAATATCAGGGTCAAAATATACCGGTTCACAATGACATTGGTTGCAATGGTTAACAAGCGCGAATGATTTTCTTTCACATTCGCACTTGTCTAACCGTGCAACCTACGTCATTGTGAACCGTTTCGCTGAAACATATGTAATTGTGAACCATGAAACTATACGCTCAATATTTTACTATCTCTCATCTTGTGCAGCCAGAGTACGAAGGAGCAAAGAATGATTTCATGATCAGACAATATTTAACACACCTTAAGTCAATGCGAACACTGTGAAAACGAAGTATTTGTACGCTTCTTGTTTATAGCAACTTCAAGCGAACCGCATGACGCGGGGCAGCTGACAAATGTAAGACAATCGTTCTTAAAACATTTCACGTCGTTACAGTTCGCGCTATAATAACCTGCCAGGATGCGGCGTAGGAAAAAATAAAATAACATCGAAATAAAATGTTTATGAAAAATGATGGAAAAGAACATACCTTTTATTGTAGTTTGGAGATAGAGAAAACTTCGGCGCATAGCAGTCTTGAGGAACAGCTATTCGCTACTTGTGCAGTTTAAAACACGGACAGTGCCAATATTGAATCACTTCACACGACACTGCATCGCCGCTGGCAGAGAAGTTCCAGAAACGCTCACATCATGGAACGAAGAAAGCACCGTGGGCTTCGCAAACACCTTGCTGGTTGGCTTGCATTGATGAATTAGCCACAACACATCATAAGAATAAAAAGCAGCAAAAACAGCTAGATTGCTGCTACAATACGCCACGAAACACCTACATCGCTCGACCGTACCATGCCGGCGTCGCAAAAGAACTGATGGCGATTGCGATAGTCACCCTCTTTGCCTCGACTCGGCCAACTGTCAAATTTTTGCGCATGCGCGGGAGAGGCATGCTACATTCTTTCCATCCACCTGCTTCGCCTCGACCGCCGCGGAACTAAAGCCCCTCTTTAAGCCGAAACATGCCCCCCCCACCCCCACCCCTTCCCCAGTACTTTGCGATGGTTGACTCGCACCTAGACATTCGTCGCCTCTCAGTGAAAGTTGTGGCCGGCCTTTTGTACGCACCCCTTTCTGGGAACTGCACGTAGAGGGAGGAATGCACCTCATGGCGACGCGACGTTGACAAAAAAAAACAAAAACAACTGACAAGACAGCCGGGTCAATTTGTTGGGCATTTAGGGGCTGTATAGTTTTATCTTTCTAGACAATTATTGTTCTGAAAACCGACTTTTTTCTTGAAATGTAATAAACATAGAAAAATATCATATTGGGTAAATTATGTGGTTATTCTATTTTGCGCAAGAGCATCCTTTAGCACTTGCTGCTTTCAAAGACAAAGCTTTGCTCCCTAGCGCCCAGCGGTGAAGCACATTGTAGTACTATTTTTATAGTCAAATACATGTCCAAAGCGTGGCGGCTATGACGTTAGCAGTTTTCAGACGCCCGAAGCACGGCAAAAGCATGGCCTTTGATATCCTGGCTCTTGGTATACGGAATGCCATTATTACGGATGTCATGATGACCCGTTGTCGGAACTCAAAATTTTGTCGCCGTGTTGTGGAGCAAGATCACTGAATGTTAAGAGTGCATAATTATTTCTTTTCTATCTGTTTTCACACACAGCAAGCTACCATCACCATAAAGCACATCAGTTGACATAGTTACTTTGCCTTCACTTTGATGCGATGTCCATTTCCTTTAATGTGCAGCAGCCGTCAGTAGGAGGAAGGGACGAAAGCGTGCGAATAGGAACGCGTAGAAAGCTACATTTTTTATACAGTAAGGGCAATTTAATTATTTTTTCACAGAAAGGTGTTACTTGCACAGAGTTCAGCTTTTCTTTCTATACGAACTGTGCGCTTCTCAGGTCAGTACTTGCTCTCACTCAGCAGCAGCTGTATTCGCAACTTTCACGGCCTATAGGGGGCGCCACCTTAAATCCAACATGGCTGTCCGAGAGATTAAGAACTAGAGCAGTCGGTGCAGTGCTGCGGTCGTCTTGCTCAGTGGCATGTTGTTTCGCGTCGTCATGCTGAAATGCCTCTTCAATTTACACGCCCGCTGTGGTTAGCCTGCGTAATGGCTCATATTGGGCGAGCAGAACCCGGGATTCGAAGCCAGCTTCGCTGATCATCTTGTGTGTTGCGGCATAAAAGCGTGCACGTCGACGTCTGTGACTGTTTAAGGCCTTTGCATAAAAACTTCGCGACTTCGAAGCAAGCCACATGAGCTGTGGTTTCAGTTTTACCGCGACGGTGTTATTAAGAGAAGTTACCGTGCTTTTTATTTGCTATTCTATTAATTTGACCTCTTTGAGTGGGTACCATGAACTTTTATACGGTGTGGTGCTCTCTGCAAGTTGTTACTTAGACCGCTTGAATAAGCCGCCGTGTCGAGAAAAAAAAACCTTCCTGGTGTCGCGCGACCGAAGTCATTTACATCGACGGCGTGAAAAGCAGCCCTAAAGCAGCGTTTTGTGTGCGAAAATTTTTTGTCTAGTTATCCCTGCCTGTGTTCACAAAGCTGTATGTTTAACGCCAGAAGTAAACAAAAACCATATCTGACTGCTTTCGCGAGCTAATACGATAACCGTTCACCCTTGCAATTTGGTTATTGCGCTTTATGCATACTGTGCCAGCGACAGTCTTACGGTAGTTTTACAGCCTGCGTGAGTCCTACCGCGTCTTGCCTATAGACAGATCAAGCGATACATTGCCGACATTGACTGGTCCGCGGTAATGCTCGCTTCATTCTTCCAGTTATCATTATAAAATAATATACACGCAGATCAGCTGAGGGTTCGCTACGCAAACACTGCACAGTAGTTTAACGCTTGTTGGATTAGGATTTGTTACTTTACGAGTGCAGTCATGCGCACCTGTGCACACGTTGCAACCGCGCATTGAAGTGGCAGACGAGGTACGAATTCCAGGTCCCTCTACGCCTGCGTCACTTTGCTTCGATGCACAAATGAGAAACTCGTCTCTCTGTTCGAAAATGGTGGAATGTCAAGCCGGCAATGCACAGCACGAATGTATGAACGAGAACAAGAAATTTTGAAGCAGGTACAAGGCTTCAGGGAGAATGTTTGCGCTCCAACGTAGCCGCAAGGGCATGAGTGGCAAGAACGCAAGCATCAATCATCCTACAACACATATGAGTTAAAATTGCGCGTTATTTCTTTCTCTGCACATAATATAGTGCTATGCCTGCGTCTTTATGGACGTGCGTCTATTCGTGATTTCAAGTGCTCGGAATTGTCACTCATGTGTCGTATTAAAAAAAAAAAGTCCTCCGGCATGAAGTGCGCACTGCAAACCTACATCGCTTCTGTGAAACCTTTGCCGATCCGCAGCTTAATAATCAATTTCTTCTTCATAGACGCAGCCGGTGGGAATGAGTGAAGGCTCACATCACCAACCGCATAACTACCGCTCGGCACCCATTGCGGCACGCAGCATATACGGTTACTTCTATGTTTGCTCATTCTGAGCATGTTAAGTGTCCTTCAGGATCCCACGGGAGCTTTGAACGCGTTAAAACATCAACCAAAGGGAAGGAAAAGCGTAGACAACACCAATACGCTACACGAACGGGCAGCAGCCAGCGGCGAGTATAATCTTTCGATTATTTCCGGCCGCCGCCGCATGACGGCGCCACCGTACGTGAAAGTTGCGAATTTTGCAGCCTTTTAGACATTTGAGCGGCAACGTTCCAGCGCCGTGTTACCCTGAGTTTCGGCTCTTTTTATTCTTTTTAACTAATATCTTGACACTACTATGCTGACACGTTCGAGCTTAGGGCGTACTATTTATATCGCAGAATGCACTGACCTGATTATCTCGTTGCAAAGCTAATTGGTGGCATTGCAATAGCAGTGTGTGGTAAGGGCAAATTTGCGCTCCAGCCCCACGCCACACCACCCGCCTGCCCGCACGCGTGTGGTCGGGTGAAAATTTGCACATTTCGTAGACTGGTACAGACATTTCGGTTTACACTGCATGTGCGAGCCCAGTGTATGCCAAAATTTGTGAACCAGTGGGTGAAATGTACAGTTTTCTGCACGACCGCACGCGTCACGGCTCAAGCGTAAATCGGCCTTTAATTAACCAGCCCGAAGGTCGGGATAAAGCTCTGCAATTGGTGCGCGGCCTGCACAGTAGTCCGCTATCAAACCGGTCAGGTGGTGTAGCGCAAGCAAATTTCTCGGAGTGTGCTGACGTCACCGCACGCTCACGTAGTCCCGTAGAACCTTTAGAAAGATTAGTTCTAACACTTTACGAAGATATTTCTTTAAACATTTTAGTAGCACTCCGTCAACAATTCGCTACCGACTTGGATTGGGACTATGATTTAAAACAAAGAGCTTGACTCCTGAGTATGTCATATGTAGGCATTAATGTGTGTTAGAAAAATTTATCAAAAACTCTCAAGTTACTTCCCATTCTAAATATTTTTCGGCAAACAGTACGAGCTATGGACCTACTGAGGATACATGTCCTTCAAACAAAAAAATATAGTTCGATGACGTATAGTAAAACATTCTTTACACAAAAGTAACGAGCCTTGTGACGCACTACTAAAGTGGTTATAGAGACAAAAGCTAGAAAAATACATGTTGATGGGGACCTTAAAATATTCTTTATACAAAAATAAGAAGGAAGTCTTTTAACGGTGTATTTAAAACATTCTTTATACAAATGTAAGAAGAAAGTCTGTTAACAGTGTATTGAAAATATTCTTTATACAAAAGTAAGAAGGAAGCCTTGTAACGGTGTATTTAAAACATTCTTTATACAAAAGTAAGAAGAAAGTCTGTTTACAGTGTATTGAAAATATTCTTTATACAAAAGTAAGAAGAAAGTCTGTTAACGGTGTATTTAAAATATTCTTTATACAAAAGTAAGAAGAAAGTCTGTTAACGGTGTATTGAAAATATTCTTTATACAAAAGTAAGAAGGAAGTCTGTTAACAGTGTATTGAAAATATTCTTTATACAAAAGTAAGAAGAAAGTCTGTTAACGGTGTATTGAAAATATTCTTTATACAAAAGTAAGAAGGAAGTCTTTTGACTGTGTATGAACAAATGTTACTAGAATGTAAATGTAAATAGACTGTCAATAAAGTAAATAGAAAGTTGGTAGGAGTTCTAAAGAATGTTAACGTTCATTTTTATAAGGGTTGCCATCATGTTGCATGCTCCATGGTTGGTGTATCGACTCGAAAGCTGTTTTGACTCCCTAAGCATAGGCTGCGCTAACATGCGTGCGAGTAAAAAGCTGCAGATTAGGCGGCTCGAATGGCGCACCGCCCCTTGACCACTTGGCGTCGACAAGGTAGCTTACGGTCAACCACGTATGCACAAACATGCCATGACAAGATGCCATGAAACATAAGGGCTGAACAGAACAAGCGATAAGAAACACCAAAATGCAAAGGCAATACATCCAAGCGGTCGGTTCGATCCACCAATTACTACGCAAGTTCTTTTTCCTTTTCTACTCCGCCTGCTTGGCACGTGGCCTCTCGACCCGGTGGCACTTCGGAACAAAAACCTGCTTTGATATAACATGGGGGAATGTGCAGTTTAAAGGTACATTTTTTTTAAAGCGAAGCTTTCTTTGCCTCTTCCTTCGACTTTCGCACTGATGCTGTGGCTGCTGCTGTCTGGCACACCGCGTCGGGGTGTGGTTCAGAGCGTGTGTATACATGACAGGAGCGAGTCAGAGAGAAGAAGTGACGCGAGAAACTCGTTTTGACCCCACCGCATCGAATGTGCACAGTGCCCTCTGCAACCCCCTGGCCGTCGCCACATTAGCCTCTTGACAGCTGTAATTATCTGCGACCCCTCTCAAAAGCATTGCAGACACGCTTCCGCCACGCTTCCCTTTTAACTAACGTGCAAGTTTAGAGAAGATGTAGATAGAACTGTAGAGAGGAGGGTGGCGAAGAGGCAGTTCCAAGGGGGGTCGGGGAGGTGGCGTGAGACGCTTAAGCTTGCGTGAGACGAAAAGCTTAAGTTAGAGGTTCGGTACAATACGTTGCTGCTATTTCTGAAAAATAAACATCATGCAGATATGCCAAGTGGGCAAATGACCCAGGGCGTGCGGAAGCAGAGCCACAATAATTAAAGCGCACCGCAGAGTCCAAGCGATAAGGAAGCGGTCGACCGTCAAATCAACACTTCATGTTGTGCCCACCGCGGTAGCTTTGCGGCTATGACATTGCTAGAGGTCGTCGATTTGATCCCAGTCGCAGCAGCCGCATTTCGAAGGGGGCTAAATAGAAAACGCTCGTGCACGCAGATTTCGGGATACGTTAAAGAACATCACTGTGTCCAAATTAATTAGGAGTCCGCCACAACGGCGTGCCTCATAATCCGATTGTGGTTTTGGCACGTATAGCCCCATAATCCAAGTTTAATAATTCTGTCTCGATTCGATGTGCCATGTGACACAATGACCGGCCCTCTCAAAGGTTACGAAATATGGGGCACAACAACGCCTCAAGCAAACACCTCTCCCTTTGTGGTCTTCGCACTACCCGGACAAACAGCAGTGGTGCATGCAAGGTAACGTTTAATATCAACTCACCAATCTCGTGTTAGACTACACGTTGAAGAAGATAGGCTTTCGCCATCAACATTACCGCTAATCATCGTCAATCAAAGCAACCAGCACAGAAAACTTCGCTTATATCGATATCCACAGTGCGTGGGGTCTGCATAATTTTTATTGTGTATTATTGTGTATCGCTTTCTCTCACTCTCTCTCTCTTTCCCACCGAGAAAGCACAGAGAAAGTATGGAACCCATGATCACTGAGTCTACATGGTTTCTGTGATCTCGTGTTTCACCTGAGGCGTTCCTTTCAACGGTTGCCGAAAAGGGCTGCCGTTACGACATGAATGACTTCCTGCGTGGTTTTCTGATCGTGCAGACATATCTGTGGCGAAATGACGCTAAATAAAGAAAATAAAGTAAAAAACGAGGATAATGATTCCCGAGATATCTCCATCTATACCGATTCAGTGCGCCGAGCCGCCATCAGGTGAAAGTCGATTAGCGAGCGCGTTATTATTATCCGAGCCGGACCGCGACCAACGCGGAGCGGTCTCGCACACAAGCACACACGCACTATAGGCATGCGTCCAAGTGAGTTCTTCCGCGTGCTCGCAGCCTGCGGAACTACGGCCACCACCTGCTGCTTCCGAGTATAGCCCGTCGACGCCGTTGCAGTTATGGCCCGGCGTGGTGTCCGCAGGAAGTGCGGCGCAATTTCTTTCCGTGCGCGGCGGCCTTACTGGTCGCGGTGTCGCTTTTCCCGCTCGAAGAGCTGGGATGGCGCGGGGAAGGACTCTCGGAAGTTGTTCGGGCAGCCAGGAGAAGGGTGGGAGCGGCAATGCGCATTCGGCGTCAGGAGTTACGCCTGGCGCTGGTTCTCGAGGAAGGACCTAAAATATTTCCGCAGCACACACGGTCTCGTATGTGCTGTGCTGTATAACTGGTGGAAAGCAGAAACTAAGCCGGGAATACAAGTTTCCTTCCCGAAACCCGCGTCCTGTAAACTTTTGAGGCCAACTGCGTGGTATAAATATATATATATATATATATATATATATATATATATATATATATATATATATATATATATATATATATATATATATATATATATAATATGATATGCCGAGCTCTTAATACTGATTACCAGCATTAAATCAACTTGCATTCATAGGGACCCGCCGTGGTTGCTCAGTGGCTATGGTGTTGGGCTGCTGAGCACGAGGTCGCGGGATCGAATCCCGGCCACGGCGGCCGCATTTCGATGAGGACGAAATGCGAAAACGCCCGTGTACTTAGATTTAGGTGCACGTTATAGA
Source organism: Dermacentor albipictus (assembly GCF_038994185.2). NCBI lineage: Eukaryota > Metazoa > Arthropoda > Arachnida > Ixodida > Ixodidae > Dermacentor > Dermacentor albipictus. The sequence continues at coordinate 336,406,159 of NC_091821.1, forward strand.
ACCCCAGGTGGTCGAAATTTCCGGAGTCCTCCACTACGGCGTGCCTCATAATCAGAAGGTGGTTTTGGGACGTAAAACCCCATAATTTAATTTTTTTTGTATTCATAGGGGTAAAGTATTTCAAAATCGCTGTTCTCGTTCATTTTTGCGCGAGCAACGTTACTAGGAGAACTAAAGGTGAGAAGGGAGGGGGGGGGGGAGGGGTGAGGCCAGACGCGTTTTTCAAGTTTGGCGCTTGAACATCAGTGCATACGTCAGTATGACGCCACAGGTTTCAATCAATTTTTGCCTGCTACAAATAACTTCAGAAATATTGGTAGGTTCAGTTTTGGTTTCCTTCAGAGTGCAATACGGGCCTTGGTTAACGATAAACAATAAACTCGACCCAGATAGAGGCTCTCGAAAGTCCGTGGGATCACGGCAAGCGTGGCGCGGGGACTTCAGGTTGGCACCACCACCCGGCCGTCTTTGGATTTTGTCTTTTTCTGGCTTATCAGGATTTGACAAATATTTTTAAAGCGGTACAAAAGGAAGGTCATACAAATGACAGGCTCTCCCGGTAATGGTGACCGTATTGGTACGGCAGAAGCGTGATTTAATAATAAAGCTTCGCTTAACATGCTTAGTCAGTTTCCATTTAAGTGGAACGCTCGAGTTAGTGTAGGTATTGTACAAAAAGCCGACGTCTATTACTTGTTTCTGGCTCCCGAAATCGCGTCCGGCGCTTTCGACCTTCAAAAGCACCGCCAGAGTCCTTCAATTCTGGCATAGCCTTTGAGATTCCCATTGTAAATCCAGAGGGCGCCACCCTATGAGCCGTGGATTTGGGCAACACCTGTTTGACCAAGGATTACAGCTAATGTATGGCGTGAAGGCTTCTCTTCGAACATGAATATCTTCTTAATACGACACATCAGATGTTTCCACAGCAAGCAGCGCGTGCCTCGTATGGCGTCTTCAATGCTGCTTTATTTTCGTGCTTTTGACGTTCTCCGTGCGTGCCGCGCCTGCGGGACACGCCCAGTGTGCTTGCACTCGCTGTAACTATCGTTACTTCGTTGTTTATCGAAGCGATTGTTTAGTTCTGTCGGCTATATTGCTATAGTTTATCATCATCGTCATCATCGTCGTCGTCGTCGTTGTCGTCGTTGTCCTCGTCGTCACCTCTTGTGTGCACTGTAGTACGCAGTCCTCTCCCATCAATTTCAAATTACCTCTTTCTTGCGCCAACTGACTCTGTCCAGTGCCTTACAATTTCCTACTTTCATCGCATAACCCAGCTTTCTGCCGCTTCCCTTTCCAATATGGCCTGTCAAACTCAGTTTCTTTCTCTTAATCTGAACCGAAATATATTGACTGCCCCCTTTTGCCCTCCAATCCACGCCATTGCATTCCTGTCTGTTAACATTACTCCTGTCATTTGTCTCTTAACATGACGCCTGTTACTTATCGGTCCATCGCTCGTCGCGCGGTCCTTCTCAAGCTTCTGCGAGCGTATGTTGACGTCCAAGTTTCGGCCCTATACGTTAGTACCGATATAGTCTGCAACTATCGTTAGGCGTTTCCTCTGCGACTTCCACGCAAGGTTCCAGGTTGGCTGCAGGTTGCCTGCGAACGCCGCGTTCCTTCGAAGCGTCGTTCGGGGCCCGATCGGGACGGAGCCTAATGGACAGTCGTCGGCACTCTGGCGCACGCGTATGCTCGAGCAGGCGCGCACCTTTTCCGTCACGGACCGCGGCGTGTGCCGCCCGGTCGGCCGGTCGCCGCCGCTGGGAGGTGGCGACGTCGTCCGCGCCAGCTGAGTTAAGTTCTTCCTCCTGCCGTCTGGGGCGTGGTGTGGTGGGGCTATATAAGCCGTGCCCGGCGTGTCCTCGCCTCCCATCCAGCCGTCGTCGACGCGTGCCTTGTGGCCCGTGACGGGGCGACCGACTGGAAGTTTAGGAAGAGGAACGACGTCGGAGTGGAAGGGGTGCTGTAGCTATAGGCCCTGGGACGCGTATACCTTTTCGACCGGCGGGCTCAGTTGGGTGCTAGCGCCGTTTTCGTATTTCGTTCCTCTCTTTCGCTCTCTCTCTCTCTCTGCGCGTCTAAGCGGTGTGTAAGAGGGTCAGGATACGTCTTGAGAAGCAGCGTATCTTAGGCGGCTGCTTTTTTGTAAATTTTATATCATATCGCGAATCGCGCAAACGCCCAATGAGCACGAATGGAACACAAAAGAATGTCTGTGGGCACGACAGTTGCGGCGCTCATATAGAAGGTTTACATATGGTGTCATCGTGGCCGCCGTCTTGGAGTACTTGCTGCGTCAGGAAGCTGCGTAAAAAAGTAACGTGGCAGCATAATAGGCTCGTCCTGCGCCGACCGACAAATGGATAACAGTGGTAATCCGGCGATAAGAAGAAGAAGAAGAAGAAGAAGAAGAAGAAGAAGAAGAAGAAGAAGAAGAAGAAGAAGAAGAAGAAGAACAAGAAGAACAAGAACAACAACAACAACAACAACAACAACAACAACAACAACAACAACAACAACAACAACAACAACAACAACAACAACAACAACCGGTCACTGCCAAAAAGCAAGGCAATCTACCTGTGATAAAAAGGTGCATTGACGTCACCGTGGTCACCTTGTTCGGGTACTGGCGCAGTGAGAAGTGACTTCTGTGACTTCTACACACATTAAGAGCTGTCTACACATTAACCCTCTCGCGGCGCCGGAGACAACCAGTTCTTGGAAAGTGGCAGCTAGTGCCGCTCGTGCGAGAGTCTTGTGCAGTTGCCATCTCAAGCTTATATTTCTCTGCAGCTGCGGTAGGTGGCTGCAGAGCTCCGTTTTCGAACATGTCGGACCACGCTGAGCTCCTTGTAAAGAATGTGTATGGGCGATTTGGGCAGAGACTCTGTGATGGCCGGCAAGTTGGGCTATTAATGCGCAATCAACGTGGGTGTATAGGTAAGGTCGGCGCGTTGCTTGTTACGCGTTCACTCCACGAGGGGTACACGAAGGCGCGCGTTTGGCTTTGCACCAAAGCGCCCGGCTGCGAGCGCATGCAAACCACGCCGTAGTCACAGAATGGTCGTGCACGAATTGTTCCTGCCACGCACGCACGCCTCCTCCTTTATAACGGTGCCACGACGGACAATTTGCCCGAAAGCAGCTGGGACTCGCTCTCAAGGTCGGACAACCTTAAATTGGTCGAATAACAGCGTTGGCATTCGTGAATGTCATCACCGCAGTTATCAGTAGTTGGAGCGTGCGCGTGATACGAGCCGGAACCGTCCCTACGAAACGACCAGCCATAATAGATGGGCGAGCTGGTCGCGTTACGTTGCTGCTCTCGATTCTGAAGAGCGCGTTTGCGAAACTGGAACTCTGACGCAACGATCGTCTCTCATTTAATTACGCGCGGTGAAGACACATTGCACAAGGGGACCCTTTCGTCGCTTATTCTGGCCCCCCTCTTTTAAGTGGATGAGCGAGACTTTCAAATGCAAGCCTTGAGCGCCATGCGCAGTCTCTATTAGCTTGGAGCTGGCTTTTTTTTTTTTTTTTTACTAAACACTTCTGCGCGTATCGCGCAGCGCTGTCTCCGGGGCTCTGATGTAGCTCGAGTAAACGGTCCACCTCAGACTTCGTCACCGTTATCTTTATAGTGTACTACCGAGATTGTTCTCTCGCTTACTTTTCTCGTGCGCACACACCTCTTGTCGGAGTAGAGCATGATGGCCGGTGCTCGAATTCAGCTGGCCTCTCCGGAGCTTACTACTTTGTTTTCCTTCCCGAATACCCTTTTCTGCACACCCCCTTCAATTATTTGACCACACTTACCAAACCTTCTTTCTTAATGAAGCAATTTATGAGATTCTTTTTCTTTTGGCGCCGGCAGCACTACATTCGAACGGAACGAGACAGCCGGACACGACGGTGACACACATGTGTATACGGACAGCTGCAAATATGGACGTTTACTTGGATCATGAATAGTTGAACACTGTACTAAATGTCGCTGTTTGTGCTTACAGCTGGTTTTACGCAGTTAATCTCATGGACCTCCTCCCACGAGTCCAGAGCTCGCGGCACTCACAGTACTCATCGGAGCCTGCACAATTCCGTCGCTGCCGTAAGGTAGCTACACTAGGTAGCTACACACCCGGCGTGGTTGCTCAGTGGCTATGGTGTTGGGCTGCTGAGCACGAGGTCGCGGGATCGAATCCCGGCCACGACGGCCGCATTTCGATGGGGGCGAAATGCGAAAACACCCGTGTACTTAGATTTAGGTTATAGGGGTATTACTCAGGCTCGCGCGTGCGCACCTGACCCTTCTCTGGATCGCACAGCGCCGACGGAGCGGCAGTCGCTCCCTAGCACTTTCGCAGCAGCCCTAGCAGTCAGAGCTGTGACCCCTAACCCGCGGCTCGCAGTGAGTTGCGACCACGGCGGGTTCAGGCCAGTGGGGACAGGGTGAGTCTCAACCTAAGGTGTTTATTCACCTTAGAGTACACTGTTTCCAACAGACAACAACAGCCACAACACACACAAACACAACACAACACAACACAAAACCTCAGCGGCGGAGCATTCCGCACGTCTGGGGCGAAACAAACCGCACCATGTGGGAACCACAAAAGAGGCTGATAAGAGTTCAGCTCACCCAAAAGTGGATCCGCGCTCGGGCCCTGGGGCGGTGAGTCGCACACCAAGGTCCGGGCGCCGCAGGGGGACGGCGTGCGGCGGTCTCAGCGGCTGATTTGAGATGCGGCCGTTCGCTAGCTCTTCCGCCGTGAGACAAAGATGCGTCGGGGGAATAGCGCTTCTCCCGAGCGGCGGAGAGGGGGTCTCCCCGGTTCCAAGAAAGGGAAAGGAGGGAACGGGGTGCCTTGGCTGCAGCGTTGCGGCCAGGCGCGAAGAGCAGCGGGAGTGGCGAAGGTGCCCTCTCCACGCTACCCTCCGCGAGCGAGCACGTGATTATCGCGTGATAACCGCGTGGCCGCTCCGGAGATATCGGGATGCGCGTGCGATCCCCACAAGGTGCACGTTAAAGAACCCCAGGTGGTCGAAATTTCCGGTGTACTCCACTACGGCGTGCCTCATAATCAGAAAGTGGTTTTGGCACGTAAAACCCCATAATTTAATTTTTTTTTAGGTAGCTACACTGTTATAAGCGTGTAGTGCAAAGTGACAGATAACTTTCGCTTACTATCGGTGGTGTCTGTGGCTGTCAAGATCAGAGTGCGGCTTAGCAGGTAACGCTGATGCTACTTATATGTACATGGCCCGAGCCCCTTTGCTGCGGCGTCTGTAGGGCCTCGAGAAATGGTATCCACGACTCGTGAAAGGCGAGCTTCGGATTTTAAACCGGCAGGCACTTCTGAGGAATTTGCAGTCATGCACGCAGTTAAGAAAGGTGCGCTTATAGCGACTCTGTGTACACGCCCTCAGAGGCAACCATTGCCATTTAATGTCACGCGAAGGCCAGCAACTGCGTGACGATGCGACTGAATAAACCCGAAGAAGCGTTTCGTTTCAAGGACAGAAGCGCTTGCGGCGTGCTTCCGTTATGTACGCGTGCGCACGTGCGGGGACACCCACAGCATATCACTAGTCGAGCCCAAACCCAAGCTTTTTCCTGTGGAGTTGTGCGGCAGTAGCGAGTCGACCCTGTTCGGATCAGCAGCTCAGCGCTCTAGCGTTCGACCTTCTCTGCCCGTGTCCCCCTGGCCAGGTGAAGCACGTGCAATCTTGTTTCTAAACACGAAACCGGTCCATAATCTAAAAGCATAATTTTCTTAGTCGGAGAGAGGGAGGGGGGGGGGGAGGAAAACCGTACCAGCGCTGCGGTGCGCGGACAGGCCCGTGCCGGTTGCGATAGCGGCAGCGGCGACTTATCGCCGGCTGCTTGGCGCCGCTGCTTCGACTATACTGCGCTCTTGTTTCCCCGAAGCCGTGCAGCAGTCTAGCAGCTACGAGGCATGCCCATTCTGGCCCGCTCGGAGGAAACAAATTCGGTGTTTCGACAAGTCGGGTAACGCAGGCTCGTTGCTGTGTACGGATAGGACTCAAAAAGAAAGCGGCAAGGGAGTTGTAGTTGGAAGGGTGTCAAATTCAATGTAGCGAGAAACAGACCGCGATATTGTTTAAGAGCCATAGCAGAAATGAAATGAAATGAAATTGTGTATTTGCCATCCTGTACATTTACAGATGGAGGGACTGTAGATGAAAAGCTGTCCTTCAACAGCTTGACGTGTCCACAATCCCTGTTTCTGCAGGGAGGCAGCATAACATATGTGCACATACATATACATACATATATATATATAGCACGCGAGTATCCGACCTTCTGGTGGTTTGTGTAGTAACAGGAGGGTGCTACCGGGTTTCGGTACCACATTTCTTGCAGCAAAAACCAGTGTCCCTCAGAAACCCCCCGAAAAAGAAGGCGTGAAACTTCTTTGCGGGCATAACCTTTCTGTCTCTCCTTACCCCTTTCCCAGTGCAGAGTAGCAAACTGGTTGTCTGTCTTCCTGTTAATTTCCCCGCCTTTCGCATTTCACTTATGTCTATCTCTCTCTATAACGGACCTTTTTTTGGAAACGCGAGGTGGTGTAGGCACGCGTGCGGAAGGTCTTTCTTCTGCAGGTTATATCAATAAGAGAGTCCCTTCCATCACGGCAGTGTGGTCAGAACGGCGAAATGTCTTCTATGTTTCCTGTCTTGCTGAATGAGTTATAGAATGGGCAAGCACCGCCTTGAATAACCATGACCGCGCACACAGGGAAATCCTGACCTCATCCGCTGCAGTATGCTTGCCCTCGGCGAAAGGTATATATGCTTTCACTCCGCCGCTCCGCCCCGCCGCCTTGTGCATCCCCCTCAACAGTGGCATGCTTACACCGCGCGTAGTAGATCTGCGGCATATTCACCTCCGCATACAGGTGAAATTGAGACGCCCGGGCGGACCACTTGACCGGCATTTCCTTGCGAGGCTAGATGCGGTTGTAGCTCGCAAGCGCTTCCTCCTCTCTTGGCGAGCCGCTTTGTTACGCAGGGCAACTAATAAACTCCGCTTTACTATTACGCTTCGCGCAATAGTAAAGCGGCCGCTCTTAACGTGTGAGAAAACTTCGTTATCGAGAAAAATAAGAGAGAGAGAGAGAGAGAGAGAGAGAGAGAGAGAGAGAGAGCGTTTTACCTTCATTTTCTCCGGCGATAGCAAACAACCTTGGACCGTGACCACCTATAGATAGAAAAAAAAAAAAGAAACTTGGGCATGGCGACCAAGTTTCTGACTGACACATGCAGGGAGATCGCCTTCCCTCTTTCTTGTGATGTTGTTATTGTCGTTTCCTTTTTTTGTTCAATTATCGAAAATACCACTGCTCCATCTGTTTCCCACCACCCCTAAGTTCTTCATAGGATCTGTGCCCGTTGTGGTTTTACTGGAAGTCCGGTGGCAGAGGAGGTGGGAACAGGTCTCGCGTAATGATGCGCGTCAGGTGCGTTCTGCTAAGCACCATGAAGGTAGTTGAGTTACGCAAACATTGCATTCTATGATCTGCGTTACTCTACTGAACAACGTGCCAAACAAGGGCAAGCATTTCAGTTCCTTGGAAAGATAGCTAGTTACAGTTGAGGAAACAAGATTTCTCACCTGTCTTTATTATATATCAGGCACGTACGCTCGCGTGCTGCACTGCTGCTTAGAAAATGCAACGACGCCCTTGGATTTTATCTCTCTCTCTCTCTTTTTTTCTAGTATGCGCAATGAAAGGCATCATTTACGCTATCGATTGAAGGGAAAAGAAAGCAAAGCTAATGAAGTTTGAAATAATGTTCGTTCAAACGTTGTGCTTCCCTTCGAGCATAAGCAAATGACGTAAGCACAGCGGGTGTCCCCGAAATTCTTCGTCTGCTAGCTTTCTTTGTCCGTTTTCGAAAGCAGACGACGGGAGCTCTTCGCGGTGTAGGCTTCGCGGAAGAACTGAGTGCACCGATAAGGCTCGCCGTTTAGATTGCACTGACCGCGAATTTTGGGGGCGCCCTCTGTACGACGCCGCACAGATTTAGCGAGGTAAGACTTTAGAGTAGCTCTCCTTTATTGCACTCGCAGTTGTGAAGGTATATACGCATGCGCGCACGCTCCCCAAGTCCGCTCGTCCTCAGCGACCGAACATGCCACGGGCGATGTGGGACGGTCCACCCGCATACCTGGGCACCGTGACCCGGATACCCGGAGCTGCGGCGGCGGCGTCTCCCTCGACGAAACTTGAAAAAGCAGAAATATTCTGCACTGGAGAGAGAGAGAGAGAGAGAGAGAGAGAGAGAGAGAGAGAGAGAGCTAACCAGAGTAGCTATATTGATGGTTATTCTGCACTGAAGGGATAAGAGATGAGAAAAGAAGCAAATATGTGAAAAGGATGTGATCGCACGAGCCCGTTGTAGGAGCCTGACAACGATTCAGTCCGGAGCTGCCCGCATACCTTGCAGGGAAGGAAGGACTGAGGTGGAATTGGAGTATTTTGACATATATCTTTACCATTTTATCGTAACCGTTACAACCTGCAGCTAATTGCGCGTTCGTGGCAGATCGAGGCCGCGTCTGTGCAGTCGGCGGCCGGAGACGTATACGTATGCAGGTAACGGAAGAACGCGGCAACGCTATATGCTAAAATGTTCCATTCAAGAACTGTTAAAGAGGACTTAATACTGTGTGAGAGCTAGCGTGCCACACGGTGGCTGATCTCGAAATTTCTCACGTTGCCGGTTGCGTGCGTGCGACCGCGGCAAGCTTTCTTTTCGAGTCGACGGGAGTGGACGGTTTTATTTCTTTGGACGCTCAACGCCTTTACCTCTCTTACCCTATACACCGCCGCTGTCTTCGTCCCGGAATACCAGATACGTGAACGTGCTCGTTTGTGGCATGGTTCTTCACGGAAAAAAAAAAGAGAGAGAAAGAAAGGTTGCGAGAATAGACCTCCCGTTTCCTTAGGCGTATTCCCCGAGGATGGTTTCCAAGCGAGCTTGTAAGCGCGCCCATTCGTCCGTCCCCCACGCACAATTTAGGGCTACATAAATTGCCAAACGTTGGCGTAAGCGTCCGACGCGCAATTCCGCAACCTGCCCGTCGTCGCGGCCGGTTCGAGGACGAGCGCGTCGGCGTGCGCAAATTGTGATCCGTGGGCGCGCATCGCTTTTACGCGCGGCAGAAAAGCGCTCCGAGGAAACGCCGCCGCCGTCGTCGTTCCTCACAGGGAGCGGCCGTTCAGAAAAGGAAAGTCTTTTCATTTTCGATTTCTCGGAATGGCTCTCGGACGAGACGTGCGCGTCTCCTGTGCGATCGCGTGGCCGGGAAAAACCGTTCGCGCGCGTGATGCGCTGGCGTCACCGTGAGACGACCACGGCGCGCTATATACTCGCGCGAGGCTTGAAATTCACTTGCAAAAGCGCCTCGCGTCGTGCTGGCAAATATATATAAGTTCAGGGCGCATTTAAGACCAGCAATAATTTAACCTGGATTGTCAGGTAATATTTCTGCTGCAGGGAAAAGCCCTCACTTTTCTATAATGTAATACGAGGGCGTATGAATATAATTTATGTAAGGATTTATAAAGGAAACCCTGAGCAGAGGTCATGGTGTGCTGGAAATCACGCAAGTATACGAAAGTCGGGTGGCGACGTCACCGCAACAGTATCACGCTATATCCCCCGTTATGTCATAAGCCCGGGAATCGAACCCGGGCCCTCGCGCTGTGGAGCAGAACGTCACAGGCGCTGACCCTATGACGGATTTACTTTTGGGTATACGGTTCCTTTTGCATGGTGCGACGTGCAGCGTGGACGGGCCGCTGGGGTATATCGGGCAGGGTCCCCTCAGCGCTCTCGAGAGCTGTGACACGTAGAAACAACACTGTTGGCGGGAGGTTTGCTACTGCCCATCGCGGCGATTGAGATTGTTATGGAAGGGGATGAAAATGCGGGATGAAGTGCAGCGCAGTAACCGTCTCTCCGCAGAGGACACCTCAACCGCGCGGTGTCCTCGCGGCTGCAGTCGAGGCCCGTGATTGGTGCCGACTGCCTGGCGGGGCCGCATCACGCAAGCGCTTTGCGTGTGGATGATTGCTTGGGCCATGTAGATCTATATGGCGCGCATAGCCGGAATGCCCAAGACAGTGTACGGGCGGACGGCCGCCGCTCTAGCTTAACGCTAGAGCATCACGCGTGCAATGCCGCAGACGCGGTTCCGGCTCGCACCTCCGGCAGGTTCTCTTTTTCTGTCCCCCTTCATATCCTCCCTCTTTATAAATGCGAAAGCATTGTATGTCTCATGAAGCTCCGGCGTTTTTCCGCAACGAGTGGTAGCTGAAATCATCATCAGTGACGTCAGTAGAAACACAGAATTAAAGTTAAAACAAGTTAGAGTAAGGTGGCCTAAGGTAGAGTAAAGTGAATCAAAGTGAAAGTGTATTAAAGTGGATTAAGGTTGGTACAAATTAGACCAAGGTAGATTAAAGTGGATTAAGGTGCCTTAAAGTAGATTAAGGACGATTAAGGTTGGTACAGTTTAGACCATGGTGAATTAAGTTAGGCTTAGGTCGAGTTGCGAAGGACACGTGACAACGTATGACGTCATGTGTCATGGGCGTAACCAATTATTTGTAGACGTCATCATCTTTTCGCATTCAAATCACGTAAGGATGCTTAAGTGACTGTCAATTTTTTTTTACATCTACATTTTCTTAAAACATACGCATATTATCTCCCATATGCTTTTTCCGACTTCATTGTTTGGTTCTCCGTATTCTTCTCGCTCAGTGCTATTCCTCTGCGCACATGCTCTTATGGCCAATCAATTAACGAGCTCCGGCGGAAGGTACATTCATCTGCGAATGTGATCGATTGAGAATGCGGCCCGATTTTGGCGAAACTGTGCCTCTCTCCCAAACGCTTGGTCTAAACTCTAGCTGGGCGCCGAACTCTAGGTGAACCCACATTTGCACACCGGGGCCCCCACAACGCGCCTCGCTTGTGGCAACTAATGCGCGGACCTTCGCGATCTCGCGTGTCCGGCCAACACCACCTAGATAGCACAAGGCCTTTTCATTTCGATCCATGACGTCATGCTACCTGGCCCGACTGCCATAGAATGTAATGGGGATGCTCCCGAGTAGGCAACAGTGATTTTGACGTCACCGCTTTCGTCACGCCAGCCTTGTCAATAGAAATTTCGGGCCAGGTAGCGTGACGTCATGGATCGGAGTAAACAGGCCTTGTGCTATCTAGGTGGTGTTGGTCCGGCCCGTTGCCTGTTGAGGAGGGCTCTCTTTTCCTCTGGAGCGAAAGCGAGTCGTGTGGTGGTCGCGGCGCGCTCTGTGTGTGCGTTGCGGCTCGGCGCGTTGGTGCTGCCGGGGCGGCCGACCTTGGGAAGGTCGACCTTGGAGGGCGCCGAGGGGTAGGGGGCGCTCTCCCGTCGCTCCTCCTAATTGCGCCGCCGGCCACTGGGCAGCCGCTCGCCGACCTCTGTGCAGCGGGCTGTTTTTGCCTGCGCGCACTGCACGGGCCACGGGGCAACCCCGGGCGTGATTCAGTGCTTGCGCGGTACGCCCTGACGTCACTGCGACGCCGCGGTGTTGTCCAGTTCATTGAGAGAGAGAGAGAGAGAGAGAGACTGGAAGGTCAACCAGAGATTATCTCCGGTTAGCTGCCCTGTACTGGAGGAGGGGTAAGCGGTTGCGATAGGTTAGAGAGAGAAGGATAAAAAAATTCAGAAGAAACCTACACACGCACACATGTTTGCTATAAAATTCACTGGAGAGAGCGTTGGCGCTTTGATCGCTCAGCCACTATGGGAATGTTGCTTAGTACGTGGATGGATCGAATCTTCGTGCTGTGGCCTCAGACCTCCTTGTAGCGCGATTTCGCGATTTATTGCTATTTTCCATTCTAAATTTTCAAACAGTCGTAGTTGTCCAAGCGCACCGAGGCGCTCTCTTCGCGCATGCATAATCGCGTCACGAATCGATGCATCTGTAGCGCAGTACGTTGTTTGAAATGCTCTAGTCGCGGTGGGGTAAATCCGTTTGAAGCCACAAGGACGAAGTTTAGAGAAATCCGCGTACTGTGCATCTTTCCCATGCTGACTGAACTGTCATACTTGCATCTGTCGTAAACGCTAACGCCAAAGTTTCTTGTAGTATCTTCTCTTTTTTTTTTTAAAGGTCTATGGTGCAGCTAGCGCAGTAAAAAGCTGTTTCATCCCTTTCAACATATTTCTGGAGACACTTGTGGAAGCTGAACCGCGCTACAAAATGACGTTTCTACGAACTCCATCACGCGAGTGCTCCCTTTACGCCGCTATTAACAAAGGCACCTGGCCCATACAGGCGACGCCGTGACGTAAGCGGGACCCGCGACACATGGTACGTACGTGCGCGTTCGGCGTGATCCCGCTTCCTGATTGGCTGACGCCTGCTGCTGCCTCCACTTCGCTCCCTCATTGCTGTAAAAACAGTCTGGACTGAAGTGCTTTGCAGTATAGACGGCTCGATCAGAACTCTGTCACCATAAGGACAATTGTCGCGCTAACTGGCGTGATAAAAAAATATTTTTATTTTAAACAGGCTTGACGCGGAAGGTCACAGCAGGATCTATAAAATAGGCGGGACAAATGAACAGCTTACGCTTTTTTGTAATTATTGTTGCAGTGAAAATAAAGGAAAGAGATGTAGTCACCTTGTAATGGTGACGGCTGCTCCTTTTCGCATTGCAGAAACAACATTATAGAACATTTATGTGATGGGAAGATGAGGAGAAATCACGTCATAGGGTCAGAAACACACCGCACGCAGACATATGGACACATGGACATATAAATATTAAGGGCAAATGCAAGTCGCGCCGCAATGAGTTTGTAAGCAAAGTCACGAACACCGACAAGCGACCGTGGTGTAGACTGCGATGAGCATGTAAACAGATAAGGAATTGCGCAGAGTTAATATAAAACGCACACAGTACACACACACACACAGAGAGAAAAGATATCAGCCCTTCCACTCTGTGAAGGACGTGCAGTGAGGCTATAGCTGTGGTGGGTTTTACCTCAGTCAGCGTATATTATTATTATTATTATTATTATTATTATTATTATTATTACAAAACATGGGGCTGTCCGTTTCCCTCTCGTAGAAGCCTATGTATTGACAGCAGACGGGAATTACACGATATTACAACATCATTGTGAACTACGTAATTAAGAAAAGTAGATGAAATTCGGCGTGACTTAAGAGTCGTCTTAGCGGCTAATATTCGTATAATTTGTTTCAGGATAGTTTCAATAAAATAAGAGTTACAGCCGTTTTCTGTAACCATACGTTTACAACTTCTCTGTGAACTAATCATGAGAAGTAAACGAAACTCGGCGTAATGATAGCGTGGTCTTAGCTTCCAATTTCAGTACGAATGTTTTTTCAAGGTACCTACGTTAGGTTGAGAGCTACAGAGCGTTCGCGAGAAACTGGAAGCGAAATTTTTTGTTGTGTGGACTCGACACATGGACGGACGGACATCGACAACCGCCGGCGGGTAGCTGTATGCAGCTTAGCTGTAAAAAGTGTAACACGTAGTGTACAAGCGCTAATAATTACAAATAACAGCTTACGTGTTTTGTAACTGCTGTTTTACCGATCCATCAAAGTTTGATATTAAAAAAGCGACTGCGTTGCAAATGGTGTCGGTCACTCAGAACGATATGACGCGTGCTTCTGAGAAATAGAATGATCCTCTACGCATCGCGGTTGAACGTAGCGTCACTAGACGTCGCGGTCGGCGCTTACGTTCTGGTAAAAGGGTGAAACAATATAGCCCAGATATACGTTCAGGCTAAACCCTTAGTACTAAAATTTAGCGGCTTTAACCGCTTATAGTGTCATTGTGTACGGTGTCCCTCCCACACGTACTCAGTGCTTACTCTCTCCCTTTCTTCCTCTTTCTATTCCCCTTTCCCCCACCCGCAGTGTAGGGTCGCAAACCGGATGCTGTTCTGGTTGACCTCCCTGCCTTTCCTACCCTTGCTTTCTCTCTCTCTCTCTCTTAGCGGCTTTTCGTTCTTTCTTTTTTTTTTCTCACTCTCTGCAGCAGCGCAATTAGTGCCGTCGCGCTTTCACACCGCCTTCGCAGATCAAACTCTGTGAGGTGCACAGGAGTGCTGCTATCAGAGACTCCGGATTACGCAACAACGCGGGGCTCATTACGGACGTGCCTTTCAATTGGCAACGCCCTCTCGTGTTCTTTCTTTTTCTTCTTTTTAACAAACTTTTTCGCGCACCGTCCCATTCCTCATCTGAGGCGCGGAATGCCGCACGGGGCAAGCTCAAGCTGATTGCGAAGTAACCGACTGCTTAGCGAAACATCCATTACACGGCTCCTAGCGCAGTAGCAGCATGCAGGGAGGCGGGCTTCGGAAGACGGAGTGGATGGCGGCGGGATGTGCAGGGGTGGATGTGTAATGACGGCAGAAAATTTATGATCTGGCCAGTTCCGTCGCGCGGTAATCAGCGGTGTTTTTCAACTCGCGAAAGCGAACATTTTGAACGCGCCTCGGATATGGTCACCGGAATATAGTTAACGGGCGTAACCCGAGTGGACAACAACACACACTTCCCGGAGAGAGAGAGAGAGAGAGAGAGAGAGAGAGAGAGAGAGAGAGAGAGAGAGAGAGAGTAGTGACGGAGTGAATTGGGTAGAGTGTGAACGCTGTCAAGTTGCACAGGTTCAACCAACCGCGCCCAGAGAGTTTTCGGAGTGTACTCTGGCTAGGTACGCCCGCACACTCACTTCTCGTTAAAAGTAATCAAGCAAGCAGAAAAAAAGAACGAAAGAGAAAGAAAGGAAGAAAGATTGAAAGGCAGACGGGCGAAAACTGGCGTTCCGCTAGCCAACGCGAGGTTGCGCTTGTGCACGGTTCGCCCGGCGAAATAATTAGCGCCATTTAATGTTCCGGTGCCTTCCGCCGTGCAGCCCGCAGTTCAGCGCGCGCGTGGCGTCCAAGCGTTCGCGCGTCGCTTCCGCGGCGGCCCTGTGTGTCGTGCGCACAGCCGTCATTTCCACGCGCGCTCGCATCGGCCCGCGAACAAGGTCACCGCTGTTTGCGCGAGCGCCGGCGATCCGCGGCTGTGCCACGGCAGCTGACACCTGTGCGTTCGGTGCGCAGTAGTAGTTGTAGTACGGTATTCACGCAGCGCCACTTCGCGATCTCCGCTGCGCTCCGAAGTCGAGGTGACGCTCCGGAGGTCATGATCGGGGGAGAGCGGGCGATGTTGCGGAGCGGCGTATTAGGGAGGGGCGTGCGGCACTCCGTGTGCGAAGCCGTCCGACGTTTGCGTGTTTACGCTGGTTTTCACGCTGGTTGTTTGCGCGCGTCTCACTGGAACGGCCCGTTCGGCGGCGGTGGTGGTTGTGACGTTTGCGGCCGGTGCTGTACAGCCGCACTGCAGGGTCGCTGCCGGCGTTTGCCCCCTCCTGTCGTGTCAGTGTTCAGGTCCGGCAGTCTGGAATGTTATATGAGCGAGAAAAGAAGCCGCGTCGCTCTGCCTCGAGTCTCGTCACAGGCCCATTTGGAAACAGTGACGACACAGTTGACTTTCCTATCGGTTATTGTGCCGATGCTGCCTTATTTTACACATGTATACTCTCTACAAAGAACGAAAAAAAAAATTACACCATCTTCTGCGTGACTTAATTGTCCCCAAGGAATAGTCGTCGGCTATCTCGTTCGCTTTCTTTTAAGTCTCAGCGCTCGCTGCTTTCCTCTCGGGAACGCTACTTCACGCAGATGCCGATCGTGAACTGAATGAAAGTACCGCGTGTGCAGCGTTAAAGAAAGGAAAGGCAAGGAATCACTTGCTTTTCCTTTTTTGTTTGGGCTCAAGATAAGCCCCAAATGGTGCAGACGTTTCTTAAGGTGTACATTAGAAGAGCCCGTAGGTACAACAAAAGCCCACATAGAAGCATTATAATGAACGGCTCGTCGCGTGTAAGTTTCATTGCATTTCACGGGCTTCTTAATGGGAAACCAGTTTGGCACTTGGACCGCTTTATTGCTGCGCCACGGCTCGGCGACCCTGAGTGTGTAGGAATTCCGGGAGCCATATTGATGGCGCAAGGTTGAGAGACCCGCTCGCCAAGCTGAGCCCCGTAGCAGATAGCGTCGTCAGCGCGGCGGGCGGCATTTAGCAGCACGCCCCCCCCCCCCCCCCCCTCCCCGGACAGGTTTGCCGCCCCGTATGCGGGTGACACGCGCGTGCTTTGGCCCCTGAACTCTCGTCGTCGTCGTCGGGGGGGGGGGGGGGGGGGGGGGGGGGTGCCCGATGCACCCGCGGCAGTACACAGATCGCCCCGACCCTTCCCCCTCGTCGGGTCACCGGCGCGACCCAGTGGCCGCGGGCCCCGCCCGCAGATATAGGGGCGAGAGAGAAGCTACGTGTGCGCGTCACATACGCGTGTATATATACACACACAAGTAAGCGTACGAATTCTCGCTCGGAAAACTTGGCTCTTAATCGAAGCGGGTGGTGTTTGGGCGGTGTCTTTCTTTTCTTCTTTATTTCAAATGTGTCAACGTATGCGGCGCTGCGGCTGTGCTATACATAGTGCTTTAGCTTACCCTGCAGTACAGCCGTGCTCCTTCGAAGTCAGTTTTGCCTCTGCGCCCTGCAGCCACTTTTGCTCGTTGATTAGCGAAAGTTGCCCGCGCGAACATCACGGGGCGGTACTCTGGGTTGTTCTGAAAGAGCCAGAGGAGGTTGGAACGTAAGCAGCTTAACCGGGTTTCTCCTTCCACCCGGTTGACTACTAGGCAGTGGAGCAGAGCATCTCTTGCGCGAGCTCCTACGTCTTATATCCGCGACTTGGTTGCGGGAGACGCTATAAGACCACCTAGATGTGAGCTTCCCACCTGAAGTACAGCAGCAAATTCCATTCAGATCAATTTGCTTTCTTTTTTAGCATGTCCTTCCGCAGCGTTTCATTTCCATCACGCGCACTTGGAATATACGAATCGCCGGTATCTTAATACTCCGCGATATGCCCGGCGGCCTCACACGCGAAACCAGAGGCGTCACACGCACGCGAAACCGCCAGCGCCTGGGCAGCCGTCGCGATATGCAAACGGGCGCGCCCGCGATCACTCGATCCGTTCGACTGCGCGGCGCAGTGGTGTGTCGTCTGGGTTTGCCGCATACCGGCGGCAGGCCAGACGAGCGTCACGCAGGCTCCGCGGTTTTCGATTGCGCTCTCCTCTCCCGCGCGTCTGGATTGGTCGTCGCCGCGATCGGCCTTCGACGTCGATCTGCTCGCCGCCTCGGGCGCTTTGCAGAGGGCCAGCTTGTGCCCGCTGGTCGCCCGATTGGCCACCGCCCCCATCGAGTCTCCGCTCCTCCTTCCCACCCTCATTGCAATGCCATTTCGCGGTAGTGAATGTTTTTCAAGTGCCGTGTTTTTACAGCGCTGCGCGGCAGACCATCGGAGGCTGCGATTCGACACTGCGGCCGAGAGGAAAACGAAAACACGCCGAAATTATTACTTTCTCGTGTCGTTGACGTCTTGTGTGCTTTAAGTGGTCTACACAGTGGTCGAACAAGGGATTTCGCAGGAGCCAACTTTTAGACGAGGGTACCTGCCTTCGCCTTCACGAAGACAAGCGTTGCCGCTAGCCTGCGACATGCGTTGTTCGCCCTTCCATGCTGATCACTTCGTGTTGTTCCCATGAACCTCTGTTGTGTTTGCATGTCTGCGCTTTAGTGTGATTTCCTTCTTATTCTTTGTCTCAATCTAATGTTATGATGACTTTTCCATGCTGGGACATTCCACGGGACTTGCTATTTAGTCAGTGTTTCAGCGTGCGTTGCTTCTAATCACGGGCCCGGCGTTGACTCTACATTATACACGGGATACATGACACATGTATGCTCCAAGTATATACGGTATGGTTTCCTTGTGAAAGCTTTTCACGATCTGTATTTTTATTTCTACCAATATTGTTCCTTTGTTGATGCTTACTTTTCATATATTTATTACTGCCTTTTCCCCATAGTCATATTTAGGGTATAGCGGGCTCTTCAGTAGGCAAACTTCCCACGCTGGCGTAGTTAGCGGCAAAACAAAACTATGCAGCAAGGCGTACGGCATGCGATTCCGCGCGTGTATTAGCCGTGTTGCAGCAAGCGCATGCACCCGTTTTCCATCAAGTTCCAACAGGCCATCGTAGCGGTGCGTCCTCCGAGAGATCGTGTGGTATACATGCGGGCGATTCAAGCTACCCGAGACTGTGATATGTCGCTCTTGCTTTCTCCTTCATAAGTTCTTCGTAAGTACACACAGTGTGACAGCCGATTTTTTTCAGCATCTGCGGGGGCTCTGCTCCAGCGCCAACGCGTTCCGAAGCTGAGCAAAAGACTGCAGTTTCTCGTTGCCGATCGAGTGGAAGTCAGGCAAACAATGGCGCGCATGCTGCCAGTTTCAGTGACCGATGAAGTATTCCGTAGCTTAAAAGCCTTTTAGCACTGTTCTTCATTCATGCTACCAGCGCGAAGATATGGCACAGTTAGACGCAGACACCGCTAACGCTGGACTACAACTGCCCAGTTGTATAGTCTAGTCGTTGTGGTGTCTGCGTGCTTGCGCTCTTTGTGTCCTGTTTTTTTATGGCGCTGGTAACATGAATGGAGAAGCTCGCTACCAACTGGCCGGTTTAACAGTACCTGCACTTAGTTTACGTTTCTCTGGTATACTCTAAGGACGCGCAAATGAACAATGACTGATAACTATAAGGACTTAACTTTGAGCCGGATTTTCCTTGTTTGTGACCGTCTGGCAAACGATGTCCACTGTCATCGATCTTGCGGGCATCGACCGATTGTTACGGTGCGAAGTCTAAGCTGTAAACACTCGGCGAATTTGCACAGCCAATTGTCCCAACCTCCGTATGTATATGTGCGCGAGTGATGAAGGGCGCAGTCGTGTCTGACAAGAGATGCTTCGCCCCTTTTCGACACCGCGCTTGTCCAGCAGGTGCTCCGACTCCCTCGTTTCGTTGCCCTCCTAGAAGGAAGGATCCTTGCTATTTTTGTATTGGCACTCGGGCGACTATGAAAGAAGCGTGTCTGCGCGAGAGAACAGTGCGAATTGAGCGACGCAGTGTCCTTGTTGCCTGCAGCACGCCGCTGTGCCTGCAGGCAACGAGGTATACAGCGTCACCAGGCGCGTGTTCAATATCTCTGCATCATTTGGCAGTCGCAGGCAGTGTTCAGCCATCAATGGACGCCGCGATCTTGCGTAGGCTTTGCAGCCCTGACGGCGACGCGCACGGGGAATGCGAAGTTGTTGAAATGGAGGATTGGAAGCTAATTGCGTGGAATATACTTCTGGAATGTCAAAAACGGCAGTCTTACCTTGAGTGTCGTATGGGTAAGCAAGAAGAGAGGGAAAGGGAGAAGTCATAAGGAGAGGCAGAGGGAGGTTAACCAGGCGGAGCGCGGTAGGCTACCTTGTACTGGGGAAGGGGGAAAAGCGATTGGTAAGCAAAAAAACATCGGGCAAGAATTACAGCTATCGCAGTTCCCGTGCCCTATACATGGGTGACGTCGTGAAATTTTAGGCGGCATCCGTTCGGGATTACAGTTAATAGTTCGTATCGCTAACCAAGGATTGCATCGCATTCCATAGGAACGAAAGACTTCGTTTATAGCGAAACATTAAAACATTTCCTCACCAGAAACGGCCGGCACATGTCAACATACCGCTTGAGACGCCTTAATTAGCTGGAGTTCACAGAAATGCGATGTCCCTACTCGGTGCGAAGTTACGCAGTTGTAAAACTCGTGCTTGTCTTTTTATTTTATCTTTTTTTAAAATTTACTGACTTTCGGTATTTTCTTTTTTCTTTAAGTTGAGTGAAGTTACATGCTCCGTATAGTCGCTGTAATTACATTTTCTTTTCTTCTAAATTACAGTATACATATTCAAAATTTCAAATCGGTTTGAGTGGTTGCTGTGTGCGATCATTCCTTTTGCGGTTTACACGCACTTGCACAGAGAGAACTGGAGGGGGGGGGGGGGGGGGTGTAGAGGTTTCTCTTAAGCAAGCGACGTACGGGAGTTATAAAGACAGGCGTAAAGAATCCAGCTAGGCGTGCATCAAATCCGCGAGCCGTGTCAGCGGGGGAAAGGGTGAGGGGCAGAGAATGTATGCGCGAAAGTAACAAAGACGCGCCTTGTAATGTACACACCCGGCGCATTCGTCAGGCGCGCGGTGTACTATACCGTTGGCACATCACTCGTACAGAGAAATGTATACGCCGCCGTCTTAGTACGTATTGTTTGCTCTTTTCCTTCCTCGAGAGGGCCGTTCTTCGCGCTGTACCGGCGCATTCTGCACATCGAAGGAGGCCACACTTGTCAACGCACGCACCGAAGCGCGTATATGGCCTAGTGCGCCGAAGTTTTGTGCGAAACGCGCGTCGTCTGTGGCACGTCGTGTTGCGTCGTCGCAGCGTCGAAGGGAATACGCCCACATGAGCTCTCGCCGCCATGTGGCTAGCCGAAAGGAGAGGAAAAGAAAAAGAAGGAAGGACGGATTGGTTTTTTTTTTTGCCCGCGATGCAGCCGTCAAGCTTCGGCGACCGCTTCCACGGCGCCCTCGTATATACGAATGGCACGAGGACAGATTGGTGGGGAAAGCAAAAGAATCTTCGCTTATGCGCGCCTGTTGTAGCCGTTTAAGCCATCGTGCGCGTGCGCCTTTATTATAGCGATCGTCATCAAGACGCGTTGCAGCGATGGAAGCGTGTGATACATTACCATGGAAACGTATGATACGACTCAATGCAGCCTGCATTCCGATGTGCGAAAAGTTATACACAGCTGCATCGAACAGACAGGTTCTATCATATTCCGATATATAGCTATATAGCGAACAGTAGGAGCAACCATAATTTTGGCGCGTCGCATCGGACGCCCGTCGCCGTCTGTATTTCCCGTTTTACAGCGATCGATGCAACCGCACATGCTTCGCACGCGTGCCACAGATATTATGTTCATCAGCGTCGTATAGTTCCTTAGCGCGCTTTCAGTCGGTAGACTTGGTTATACTGCGATTTTAGATTATGCAGTCGATCACTAACCCTTTTACATTTAACGTCCAGTTAGGCGTTTACTGCGGCAGGCCCTCGGACGCGCGCGAGCGCCTCTTTTCGGAAATCAATTCCGAGGCCGCGAGTCGATGCCGACGTCGGCGCGGCCTTGGTCAGCCGCGATGGGCCGGCGGCAACGACGTCGACGACGACGTCGGCGACAGCAGCTGATCGCCGCTCTCTCCGCGTTGGCCGTGGGTGGCCTACATCGCCGCAGCCGCCGCAGTCTTCGCCGCAGCGGCATCTGATAGGTAGCGACGCCACGCGCGCAAGTGCAGAACCTCTGGCGATAAAGACACGTGAAGCCAAGGAGCGCGCGCGCGCCTCGAATTTGATATCGTAGGCGATTCTGCGTCACGATTATACCGGTCTGCATGCATGCTCCTTGACGCCAGGGGGGCGATGCCGATTTCGATTAAGCCGGAAAGGTACGGGTACTCTCCTCTGAGACCCTGCATTGGCGGCCGGGCTCGGGAAAAGTGATATCGTTCACGCAAGCGAGCCGTCCAGCATTCTTACTCGCCCGCGATGGCCGAAACGAGACGCGGACCGGTTGAGCTTGACGTGCAGGGACTCCATTTAACTGCGTCAAGCGTAAAATAGTCACATGGAGCACAGGTGACGAATGACCGGTCAGCTTTACACGTCTGACGTTCTTCCTTGAAGGCTTCAACAACCGCCGTTGTCGCTCAGTGTATATATGGTGTTGCGCTGCTAAGCACGAGGTCGCGGCATCAAATCCCGGCCGCGGTGGCCCATTTCGATGGGGGAGAAATGCAAAAACACCCGTGTTCCGTGCATTGGGGGCGCGCTAAAGATCGATCCCCTGGTGCTCATAATTAATCCGGATACTCCCACTACGGGGGCCCGCCTCATAATCATATCGTGGTTACGGCACGTACAACCCAGAATTCAGAACAGAGCCTCTATATAGTAACTCGGGATGCGGGAAATTCCTCGCTAGAATACACAACGGCGCCGGCCTCCAAGTAATAGCTTACGATTCTTAGGGCAATAAAGAAAAATCAAGAAAATTGCCGCAATTACGAGCGAGGCGAGGCTGCGTGTTTAGCGCGCAGGCTTTTCTATTTGAGAAGAGCTTTTTTACAGGCGTGAAATCACCGGCATAAGTATACACTGTACACGGAAATAACTCCGAGGTGGGAGTATACTGCTTGTCCTCTAGCGACCCCCTGGTTCGGAGTTTATTATGCTCCGTATGATCGGAGTAGAATTTTTACTCCGCACGAGCGGAATTTTTGCGTGGAATTATGGGAGGTTTTTTTCTGTCTTTTTTTATTTTTTGCTTTGCAATTGACGGAGTTTTTTCGAGGTGCAACGGGAGTATAAAAAGAGGCATCGCGTCAGTTTGCGCGAACATGTTTACATGCAGAGGCTGCTGGTTAAATTTCGAAATATGCACACGAGACCACGTCAAATTCGATGAAACAAGTCAATGAAAGCACATATATGATGACATACATAAACATTCCAGAAACGCCCAATGCAGAAATTTGAAAGACATCCCACGTACACGCGATACTCAAGATGCAACGGTGCCAGTATATATAGCCACGATACTGCGTGCCTCGAAACCGCCAAGGGAGCAGCTGTGCTGTTTTCAAAATTACGACTCACATGCTCGTTCATACGAGATCTGCTTCTTTGAAACTAACAGAATACCTTAATCAACACAAAACTGTTAATTCAAAATAGTGAGAGAAAAAAAGTTAATGGCGTTATTTTTCAAAACTATGCCATTCTGTGAGTGCTGAAGCGACTTCGTACACTGCCGGCGTTCGCGGCCAAAAAGTAGTGCGTTAGTTACAGTAAGCTAGAAAAATGTAAGTGCATGTGCTGCATAGCAAAATTACATTTTTTCGATATAGTGGTAGCGTAGCAAGAAATTATTACCTGTGAGCATGACCCGCAGCAGCCGACGTAACACCGAAAAATGCGCAGACATACATTTTATACACCGCACTACTTGCTCTGAGTACAAGCAATCTGTCTCGGTTGCGAAAAGGAGCTACATCGCTGATCTGTCGAGTGAACCCCTAAACTCGTAGCCAGCAGGCATGCGTCTAAATCAGTGTCTCGGATAGAGCGTAATGTTAATGCAATATCGGAAGCAACGACGTGACCAAAACCTATATGCGCGATAACAATTCGATTCACATCGCTCAATAAGAAGCTTTATTTTAAGCACACATATATACTTATGTCCTACCGTTTTTCTTCGGGCGAGGATATCCGTTCACAGATAAATAAAAACAGTTGCTTGCACTCCGGTCTTTCTCACTGGCAACACAGCACCGCAACGAACTTGGGTTACGCCATTCATGCGCGACTAGCACGGATGTCGTCGCTCGAACAGTGGCTGCTGTTGCCATTGCTACGCGGTCCTTACAAACATTACACCGGACGTTGTCAGCATGTACTCAAAAGGACATAGAAGTGGCATTTCACGTACTGAAGAACACAAGACAGGGTGACGCAGCACGGAAACACAGCCAGAACGTGAGCCGACATCACGAGCCAGTGAGCAGCTTCGAGGTATACCTAAGCCTTTTTCCGCACTTGAAAACGTGGTTCTTGCAATCATCGTTGTCAGCAAAGTGATCACAGCTAATGTACTTGAAGCTGAGATACAGTGAGCTTCAGGCATGCCTATAACACTTTCTGGAAGGAGATACGGGAAACAAATTGACGAAACGCTGTCACGGAACGAAACTTCACAGACGTGAACAAACCGTCAGCCATGAGCACTGCCCGCTCCGCCGAACGCGCCCGGTCGCTGGCGAGGCGCACAGCCTCATGGGAAGCGCCACGTGACTAACCTGTATCGGCGGAGGGGAGTTTTTCAAAACTCCCTGTCGGAGTTTCACGGGAGAACAAAATTTTTAAGCGGAGTAAAATCGCGTCATGTCGCCTTAATA
Source organism: Dermacentor albipictus (assembly GCF_038994185.2). Lineage (NCBI taxonomy): Eukaryota > Metazoa > Arthropoda > Arachnida > Ixodida > Ixodidae > Dermacentor > Dermacentor albipictus. The sequence continues at coordinate 336,430,277 of NC_091821.1, forward strand.
CTCCGGCAGCTAGCCAGCGGAGTGAAACGAGGGAATGGCGCTGTTTTGCTCCCATACATCGGAGTAAATATTTGAGGAGGGGAGCTTTTAGGGCACATCACCTCTTAAAAACTCTCAGCTGGGTTTATTTTCGTTTACAGTGTATAAGTAACGCAGGGCTAAAACTGTCCGGTATCAGGCGGATAAAATGTATAGTCGCTCGCATCTTCCAACCAACTATTCCACTTCACTCTTCGATCGACGTATATGAATTCGGTTCCTAATTAGTACAGCTGGCACACGCGTCGCTGCGAATGGAGCTCGCCAGCGGCGCTTATCCCGGCGGCGTATACCATATACGCTCGCTTTCTTCGTTCAGGGTTCCACGCATGCGCTGAACATACGGGGACGCCGAGAAATCGTTTCGCCAGAGTAACTTATTTTCTCATGTTTAACTTCCGTTTTCCAGGCTTCTCCCGCGGAGCACGCGTTCACTCCGATCGGGTACAGGAAGAGTAAACATGTAGTACTCCGTCGGGCAGACGATGAGAGCTCTGGAAACTGCAGTCAGCAGCATGGGAAAAGCAATCACTCTCACGTAACAGAGTCCCCTGCACCACATAACGCTTCTGTATCGCAGATTCCCGCTTTAATAATAATAATAATAATAATAATAATAATAATAATAATAATAATAATAATAATAATAATAATAATATCTTCTTTACTACATGATCGCTATTTGCTAGCCGCTCTCGGCTTAATGGTCCCGTGAGCAGGAGGCAACTCTTCTTGTGCGGGGCAGCGTAATAGTATGGAACAGTCTACTTTCACTATTTGGAATGTCAGGAATGGGGGCTCTATAAAAAATCACCGACGATTACGATGCTTCCTAACGCGAAATTTGAGCGCAGATCTATACTTTCTTTCGTTTCGCGATATATTGGCTGGCGCGTAGTACCTTTCTCTTGGGGCACATTGCAAACGGAGCGAAGTGTGGCGCGACTACCTCATTAATCGGCAGATCGCTAATCGACAGAGAGAGGCGGCGCGTGGGCGACGCGCAGGCGCGATTCACAGCAGCCGCCGCAGACAGACCTCCGCTCATGCAGTGCTTTGTTTCCATATATGGCATCGGTGGACCCGCTCGCCGCATGCCGCCGGTCATCCGTCGGTGAACAGACGACGGCGCGCTACTCCGGCGCCATCTCGTAGCGGTCGACGCCACAGAGCCCGTCTTGCGCGGCACCACGCTTTTCTTAACGTTTCGCCACCATCGCGCTTTCTTCGCCGTCGCCTTTTTTCATCCCCTGCTGCGCTCCGCGTTCGCGCTTTCCTCCCTCACTGTGCTCGTTCGCTCGGTCTCTCCGAGGGCCGACGCTAAACTCAAGAACGGACGCCAAGGGCTGGCACTCTAATATAACCGCGACTCTATAGCCGAAACCCCTTTCTGTCGACGGCAGTTTGCGTACACGCGGTGTGTGTGTCCACGCTGCTCGCCGTCGATGAAGCGATCGGCACTCGGCAGATGGACGCGAGCAGGCCTTGTCCGGCGCTGTCGGCTCGGTGATGACCGTGAAGCGCGAGTAGACGCTCTCATCCGCCGCTGGTCGGACCGCGCGGTGTGTGCGCGTGCGCGGCGGCGGCCCTGTTTGCGCGCGGCCATTGTGTGCGCAGGGACGCCCACGGCGCGGTTAGAAGAAGCGCGCGCGCGCGCTCGCTGGGCCGGAACCGCGTGGGGAGAGAGCGCTCGCTATGCGGCGCTCGCTGCCCGCTGACAAGCCTGGCGGAGGCGAACGGCTCTCGCTGATAAGTGCTTCAGTGGCCGGGCGGCGCCCGCGTTATGGCACGGTAGTAGTACTACGTCCAGCGCTACTCGTCGGCTCCGGAGGCGTTCTTTGACGCTGGCCTCTGATGCGAGGCGCATTGAAATCTATTGAGAAAAAAGAGGGGCTCCCGAGAGGTGGGGTCGTCGCTTCGTAACTGTGCCGCCGCGTTTCTTCGAGTGCAGTGAACCAAGGTACGCGAAGAGAACGTGGGGCCGCGGCGGCGAGCGCTCGTCTTAGACCTCTTCGGAAGCCGGCCCCCGCGTTTCTCCCGTGGTGGTCTTTGTGAGTGACTTGCTGGTCCTGATCGGTTCTCCGGTTTGCACCAGCGTCGACAAAAAGAAGCGGCAAGAATAGCAGCTTCTTTATTCCGAAGCATCCGTGAGTCCAACACTGCAGAGAGTATTATATGGGCCTTGAAAACGGCACAGAAACGTCATTTAATCTGTTTCAACATATACCCTCCTGCTCCGACCATATAGCTCGACTTCGAGGTGCAGGCTGTCTGCCGATACCATATAGGCTGTCCTCCATTTCAGGGCAAACTTGCTGCAGGGCATCCATGCATAGGAACGTTCACTCTTTGCATGGGACACTTCATTGGTATTCGAGCGCTCATATAAAGTAGGTTCAGTTAGGAATGAGAAACTAGAGAATAATATCTAGATATATGAATTGGTGTCTGCGCTCTGCCATTTTGTTCTCATAAAGCTGAAACGTTTTTGACATCGCGCCGAATGCAGATAAGGGTTTTTCTCCCAGAGTGGACGTCCCTACATATCCTTCGCTTGCTTTGAGTATCGGTGCGCAGTTCACGCGGGTCATTTTGCCCGCTGTATTTGTCGAGCACGCGACTTCGTACACGTTTCCGAACGCCCTTATATCAGTAGTGGCGTCACGCTCGTCAATCCTGGGATGATAATAAGAAGCCATACATTTTTTTTTTTTTTTAGCGTCGGTAGTTGTCACGGAAACCAGACCGAGAAATCATGAAATGATGCAGCGCTTACAGAACATCTCTGTGACAGCTTCTTATTGCAACTACGAATGACGCGTTCTTGCGCGTGAGACGTGTACTTAGTAGGCGCGCGGTGCTTCTCTTGCGGCGCTATGGACTGACCTTCCGCACAAATCACGCGGCTTCCCGCGTTTGTTTGCATCTTCTTTCGGGCACCTCCGTAGGTTGGCGCGTATAGGAATGTGTCCGGCCCGCTACAGGGGCGACTTCGAGGGCCGTCGGTGTACGTATACACGCAGAGACGGCGGCGACGCCGCCGCGTCCTTTAGCGCACCTTGGCCGCGCGTGTGCGTAGAAGTGCCGCGAGCTGGACGAACCGTGCCAAGCGCGCATGTAAATACACCCGCGCTCTCTTGGATGGGCGAAGTCGTCCCCGGTCAGAGAAGCTGTCACTCAAGCGCGGCCCGCGCCGATCAACCCCGATCCTTGACGCCCGCGCCCGATCGACCGGAAGCGGCGGCGGCGGCCGAAGCCACGAGAGACGTGCGGCCTCGTTCTCCGCCCGCCGCAAAACCGCGGAGGCCCCCGTCCCGCGTGCGCGGCGCTATACGCCGCTGTCATGCCCTTCACGGAGCACGACGCGGGTGGAGCTTCTTTCGCGCAAATTTCGGGGAGGAAAAAAAATAAAGTGGCGGCTCGCTCTTTTTTTTTTTTTTTGCGCAACATCGGCGGCGACGATGACGTCGTGAGAAGCGGGGAAACAATTCGTCCCGCGCCTTTTGGCTTGATGCGCCGCGGCAAGCTGAAAAAAGAATGTGCCGGCTGGTTTTTAGGCATGCATATGTGGCCGTCGGACGCTTTAGGGGGGTGGACTCGAGCTCAGGCTGACGATTGTGCGCCGTTACTTTATCTTTTTTTTTTTTCCTACGCGGTGTAGAGTCTTTTGTGAAAAGGTCAGTTCGGTCAAGTTGGCACTATTTAAGACTGAACGATTACGGAGGAAGCAGGATGTCTCGGGGCCGAGGTCGGTGGCCTTTAAAAGAAAGTTTATTTCGCCAAACAATAGAGTGTGTTGAGAGTATTTTGTGTGCAGTATGTACTTTGTTGGCTACATGCAATTTTTGTGGGGACATTGACTCATCGCCTCGCTCGTTCAACAACTATTCGCATGAACTATATGAACACTTCCATTTCCATATTCATTTATTCGCTTTTTGGGCAGTGTACGGAATTACCCGAGGGGGGTATAGAACAAAAGGAGATGAATAACTTCCTGACAGAGTGCTGCTCATGCTCGGTGTAACTGCAGCAGTCTTCGTTTTCTAAAATAACTCTATGTGTCACAGTAATTAAAGAGAAAACATTGGTTATTTCTATTGCAAAGTTACTTCAAGTTACATAATAACGAAAAAAATGAGAAAACAACAACGTTTCACCCGCAGTTGGCCGGGGCTGTAGCGTTGCGCTGGTGAGCACGATCTCGTGGGTTCGATACTGTAGTTCGATGACGTGAATTTGATCCCGGCCGCGGGGACCGCATTCACACGCGGGGCGCTATGCAAAAAACGCTCACGTGCTCTGTGTTTTGGGTGCACGTGTAAGAACCCGAGGAGGTTCAAGATTAATCCGGAGCAGCCCCGCCTCCTATGGGGATCCCTCGTATACCCGCTGCGCAGTTTCGAGGCGTTAAATCGCGCAATTTAATTTAACGACGACATTTTGCACGAGTAAACGTAATTACCGTGCAGTGCAATATAGAAATTGCGTGCTTGAGAAAGCGAGAAAGACAAAACGTCAATGATCTGACTGTACAGCAGGTCGCCGGCAGCGCAGTTCTGTTTTCACACTTGCGAAATGGCTACGCGTGCGCACTTTGTGTCGAAGCTGTGGACCTTCCTTTTGTTTCCTACGATATTTGTTTCTTTATAGTATTGTATCGCAGCGCATGTCGTCAGCGTACGCGCGGTAGTGCCCGGATTAGCACGTCGATTTCGTCTCACGTTGGACGCAGGCATGAACTGTGTAGCACTTTCTTTCTGCAATATAGCCGACTATTGAGGCCGCCATTGTCGAAGGTAGAATGCAAAGTTTGCAGGAGTGTGTGTGTGTGTGTGTGTGTGTGGGGGGGGGGGGGGGGGGGCCTCCCGAGGCGCGAGCTTTGCCCGTCGCCCCCCGCCCGGGCCTCCCGAGGTGCCGTGCGCTGTGTGTGCCAGTCACCACGGAATACGCACGAATCCCCTCCGTTTGCGCCGCTGCCGACCGCTAAACCTACATCCGAACTTTTTTGGACCACATCGATGTCGGAAAGTCTGCTCCTGGCCAGCCGCCGCACTTGGTTTTGCCTCGCTAATCACTGGTAGCGCACCCACCCCCAACAGCCATGGAGGTGCAGGGCGAAGACCTCGACCCGACAACGTTCAGACCCAGTGAGTGGACCACGATACTCCGCGCGTACAAGGGAGGCAAACCAAGCCCGGAAGCGCTGGTTGTGCCCCCTCATGCAGCCCCTGTTCGAGACAAGCCTGCCGCGCCCGCCGTCGGTGCTCCGGCCGACACTGCCCCTGCGACCTTCAAGCCGACATACCGTGCTCAACAACAACAGCTGCGCGTGACGCACGCAATCGCATTGCGAAGTAAGCAACTTGCTTCACTCCCTCCCGGCACTATAAGGGTAGTCTTCCGACCAAGAGGAGGCCTCGCTTTGAACGGAGCCATGGCGCAGCCACTCATGAAAGCTCTGCGAGTCACCGCCGCTGACCGGGACCTAGGAGAGTTTCACCTCCGGATTCACCCGACGAATAACACCTTCACGGTCGCTACACCTCACGAGTCAACGGCCCTTCACCTCGTCCAACTCAAGGAAGTGGTCCTTCAAGAAACCAGTTACCCCATCGCCGCCTACATCGCACCGCCGCCCGCTGCTGCGCGCGGAGTCATCTCGCAAGCCTACTGGGCGGAAACACCCGAAGAGATGCTACAAGACCTCCAGACTCGCAACCCGGAAGCTGATATCATCGCAGCCCGCAGAATGGGTAGGACCCTCTCCATATTGATCACATTTGCGCATGGCCCAGTCCCTCACACCATACGCTACATGAGTGTAGTGCATAGATGCACGACGTACAAGGGAAGTCCAGACGCGTGCACAAACTGTCGTCGACCGGGCCACAGACACGACGTGTGCCCCCACCCCAAGAGTGGTCTCTGCCCGCGGTGCGGGGACAAGCATGAGCCGCAAGATGTTCCCTCCTGCATCCCGATCTGCATTCTCTGTGGGGGGCAGCACCTCACGGGCACCGGCTCGTGCAAGGCAAGAAATTCCGCCACCAAACGACATAGCCCACCGCCCCAGAAGTCGAAGTTCCCTACCAAGAAGGACTTTCCCCCGCTTAACACGACCCTCCCGTCTACCTCTACATGGGCTTCCAAGGTTGCCAAGACGAATATCATGACCTCCCAGGACTCGGACGTGAAGGCTCTGCGGGATGAGGTAAGGCAGCTCAAGGCAGCCGTCTCTACCTCCACCCCTGCTCTACCCCCCACTCCACCATCCCCATCTTCCTCATCCAACCCGTCCGACCAACCTCCTCAGAAAAAGAGGAGGCCTGATGAGAGCCCAGTCCAACCTATAGACCTGGAAGCCAAATTTCAGGACCTCGCCCAAAACCTAGAATCCAAGTTCACAGAGCGCATTACTGCGCAGGTCACTGCACAGTGCCAGACTATGATTGAAGCTACCATTACCGGTATAATAGATAGGGTCATATCTAGCATCATGGCCAAGGTTGAGGAGCGTTTAGCTAACCTTATATCTGGACTCTCAGCGGCCTCTCCTCCCGCAGTCCCACCTTCTGCACTCCTCCTTCGCCCCGCCACCCTTCAACATGGCTCCTCCGAGGCGCCATAATTCCTTACAAATTATTCAATGGAATTGCAGGGGCTTTCGGCGAAAGCGCGACCCTCTGCAGCAGATTATCGCCAACTCTTTGTCCCCACCAGACATTATCGCTATCCAGGATGCCAATGTTTGCAGGCAACTGCCAGGATACGCTGTTATCCCCTCTGACTCCACTGATCTTCCTCGGGTGGTTACATACGTCTGTAACACCTTGCATTACGCGGAGCACGACGTTAGCTCCCCTATTGCTCACACCTTCATCGAAATTTTACCCCCCACTCCTGCACAATCTCCCCTGTTCATGCTTAACTGCTATCTTCTCCCACGACAGCCGATTCACCTACTTGTTCCACTCCTCAAATCCGTAACCCAAATGGCCGGATCAAACCCCCTACTGATTGCCGGTGACTTTAACTGCGCTCACGTGGACTGGGGCTATCGACGCACCAACCACAGAGGCACAGTTTTATACAATAATACGCTATTACTTCACCTGACCATCTTTAATGATTTTAGCCTACCTACGCGGGTAGGTAACAGTGTTACTGCCGATACTAGCCCAGACCTCACGCTTGGTAGAAACTTGGCTCACCTACAGTGGGAAAGAACGCAAGCCACACTAGGCAGCGACCACCACCTGATTCGCATAGCGGTGAACTATCGCCGACCTCAGCGCAAATTTACCGCTAGGCACACTAATTGGGATCAGCTCCGTAAATTTAGGCAAGCGCAGCCAGCACAGGGCCCCTTCGACCTAGACACCTGGACTACTCAGTTACAGAAAGACATTCGCCAACATACCCAAACGCTCGATACTACCCCAGACACCCCCGTTATCGACAGTAAGCTCGCCCACCTTCTTGAAGCTCAAGAGAACATAACGCGAAGGTGGAGAACTCAAAAGCACAACAGGAAACTAAAACTCAAACTCACCCAGCTTCAATCCCAAATAGAACACCATAGTGCCACTCTTTGCAAAGCTAACTGGGCTCAGGTTTGTGACGGCCTCCGAGGCAATCTCTCCACAACCCGCGCTTGGCACCTGTTACGCCATATGCTCGATCCCACGCAATCTAAAACACAGACGCGTCTTAGCATTCGCCGCCTCACTCATAATCATCGGCAGGACACCGACGCCTTCCTCGCGCAGGTGAAACGCACCTATACCACCCCAGGTCCTCCTTGCAAACATCCCGAGTACACGGGCTCACCCCAACCACAGCTTGACGCTCCTATTACAGAATCTGAATTTCGTGCAGCCCTATTGAAATTGCGCAATACCACACCCGGGGAAGATCAAATTACGAATGCTGCCATCCGAAATCTTGATGATGCCTCCATATCTCACCTCGTTACCTACTTTAACGAGTGCTGGGAGGCAGGTACCCTCCCTGCCTCCTGGAAGCATGGAAAAATTATATTTATCCCAAAACCCCACAAGCCCATCACCCTCGAGAACATCCGCCCCATTTCTCTTACATCTTGTCTCGGCAAGACCTTTGAGCACATAATCCTCGCCCGACTGACAACGTACATGGAAGAAAATCACTTTTTCCCCCACAGTATGGTCGGCTTTCGCGCACATCTATCTGCGCAGGATGCCCTCCTTCAAATTACGCACGATGTGCTTGATGATACCATCCCCCATCTTACTAAAGCCATCCTGGCGGTTGACCTCATTAAGGCATTTGACAGAATTCGACACGCCGCCATCTTACGGGAACTGCAAGAACTACAGGTAGGCCCTAAGACCTACAACTACGTTCGCGCCTTCCTCTCTGGCCGCACTGCCTCCTTGCACATTGATCAGCTCAGCACACCCTCTTATACGCTCGGTGAATTTGGAACCCCGCAAGGCGCGGTCCTCTCCCCCCTTTTATTTAACATTGCTCTCATCCCTTTAGCCCAGAAGCTCAATCTCATCCCACACCTAAAACATACTCTGTACGCTGATGATATTACCGCATGGACCACTCATGGCTCAGACGGGGAAATTGAGGAAACTCTACAATTAGCAGTCGACACGATCTCCGCTCACGTATCATCTATCGGACTCGAATGTTCCCCCTCTAAGTCCGCGCTCCTCCTAATTAGACCAAAATCTGCCGCCAACTCACCCATCCAAATCACTTTACAAGGATCCCCTATCCCCATCACTCCCACCCTGCGCATCCTTGGTCTCTACCTGCAGGATTCCGGACGCAATGACCATACCCTTAAAACACTCAAGGCCTCCACGCAATCAGTGTTGCAGCTTCTACGCCGCGTATCTTCCCTGCACAAGGGTTTAGACGAAGCAGACAACATGAAAGTTGTTCATGCTTTTACGCTTAGCCGCATTCTGTACGCCACTCCATATCTCAAGCTGAACTGCACGGAAACCGAGCGCGTGAACGCCATGATCCGCCTTGCAACTAAGGCAGCCCTCAACCTGCCTCGCAGTACTAGCACAGCCAAACTCCTTGCACTAGGCATGCATAACACGCTTCCTGAACTAGTTGAGGCACACCTTCAGACGCAGTATCTAAGACTTGCCGCGAGCGCCACTGGCCGCCATATCCTCGCCTCCCTTCGCATCAACATACCCGCTAATCAGTCAACCCTTATGGCCATTCCTCGACACATTCATACACCCCTTGTAGTGAAACCCCTTCCTCGAAACGTCCATCCCCAATATCACATCTCTCGACGCATAGCTCGCGCAAATGCCCTCCACAAGTATTACGGACAGGTCGAGAAAGCCATCTGGGTGGACGCCGCATGTACAACGCATGAAGCTGTAGCAGTTGCTTACAACCCAACCTTACCCCGACCCCTAACTCACCATCTTCCCTCGGGCTCTACATCTGAGGAAGCAGAGGAGACCGCCATCGCCTTAGCCCTTGCCCTTTCGGATGCTGAATACATCTTTAGCGATTCAAAGACTGCTTTGTCCAACTTTGCCAGAGGCAGAATTCACAACCCTGCCTGGAACTTGTTGAACATCCCCACCCAGAATTTACCACGTAGGGTTGAGCTCCGGTGGGTGCCGGCTCACTCTGGGAACCCCGGAAACGAGGCTGCCGATAAATTGGCCCGAGGTTTAATTTGCCGGGCTCAGGACAGCCTCGATCCGGGTTTCTCGAGGGAGCGGGTACACAGCTTTGCGGAGCTCACGCAAATACCCCGTTTGGACCGTCGGTCTTACCCTCCTCCCCACTCCTCCCTGACGCACTCCCAACAGATCCTCTGGAGACGCCTCCAGACCCGCTCTCTCCCATCACCTCAGCTGCTATCCCACTACTGTGGCACCTCCCCTACATGCTCCCTATGCGGAGACCCTCACGCCACACTCTCCCACATCCTTTTTGGCTGCCCTGCCGATCCTCCCCCGCAGGGACAGCCCGCCATCTCAAGCTGGGAGGACTGGGAGGTCCTGCTCTCGTCTACGGACCCGACATCGCAGGTTACTGCGGTGGCTCGGGCTGCCGACGTCATGAGCAAAAGGAGCATGAACGTTTCGACGTAGTGCGGGACCGTGCGGTGGTCCAGGGACCCAGAAGAGTCCAAACTCACATGCTATGAATAAAGTTTTTCTGTCTGTCTGTCTGTCTGTGTGTGTGTGTGTGTGTGCGTGCGTGCGTGTGTGCGTGCGTGTGTGTGTGTGTGTGTGTGTGTGTGTGTGTGTGTGTGTGTGTGTGTGTGTGTGAGAGAGAGAGAGAGAGAGAGAGAGAGAGAGAGAGAGAGCACAGACGCTTGAAGGACCCTCAATCCTTTCGGTCGCCGCCACAGCAGAAGTTCTGCTCGACTATAGTATTGCGCACGGTCCTTGGGCCTAGCACGAATCAGATGGCAGAGCACTGGGGTTCAGCGCTTGCGCGTTGAACGTGCATAGTCTGGTATGTGTGTGTGTTCGCGCGTATCGGTTATTCGATTCTCCGAGCGTGTGTGTGCCTCTCATCCATTGGCACGCGTGGACGATGATGATCCGTCGGCGACCCGCGTAGTCGCTGGTTCGCTTTCTTCTTCATCCTTCGGCGTCTGGGGGACGCACGCCAGCGGCACGGCATCGGAGCGCAACCGAATAAGCGCGGAAGGAGGTTGTTTCTCTCTCTCTCTCTATCACCGGTATTACGGCTCTCGACGTAGAGGTTCTTTTTATTATCTGTCGAGCCAAGCAGGAGAAGACGGCAGTCCGCGTCTCCGCGCACATCGGGCGCAGCTATCTACTCCGCGCTGCCCCTTCATCCCCCTTTCTTCTTATCCTGGCTTACGCGAATTTCTCTGGGTTAGCTAACCTCGCTTCCACCTGCCTCTACCACACTGTCTTCTGTCTCTGTCTCTTTCTCTTCTTTTTTCTTGTTTTTTCGGTGGTACAGGAGCGGTGCTACTTCTGTGCACGGCGGGCGAATGTCTCGGTCCGCGTGTGACCATTCATCCGGCTACTCCATCGCTGTCCGCATCAACCGTCTCCCCCTTTCCCCAACGCCTCTCCTTCCTACCTCGGTCCTCGTCTCGTGCTTCTCCCTCTTTCCCTCCCTCTCATGTGGCCCGATTCCTATTTATCGGTGGAATTCACGGACCCCCTAAAAAAAAGAAAAAAGATGAGGAGCGAGCTCTTTCGTGCACACCCCCGAATCTCCGCTCCCCCCCCCCCCCCCTACCCCTCTCGCACCGCTGCTTTTTCTCGCGGGTTTTCTTGGCCCGTTTCTGTCCGATCGTGCGTTCCCCTTTTGCTTTTGATTCCTCTCCCTTCTCCTTGAGGCGGGTGCACGCCTCCTCCTACTACGACTCCTCCGGGGCCGTGCAGCAGGCAACCCCGTGATGCGTCGACCTGCATTCGGCGCGGCGGCGGCGGGCGCGCGTTGTCGTGCGCGGCGATTCTCGGCGCCGGCGGCAGGCCTGCCTGCATCGTCTTGACACAAGTCTCAGGGGCCGCGGGCGTCACGGGAGGCACTGCCATCACCCCCCCCCCCCCCTCCTCCCCGGCTTTACTTCATCTTCTCGCCGTGTTCTTTTTTGTTCTCTCGGAGTCTTTTGGGCCACACCGCATCACCCCCTCCATCGCGCGAACGCGTTGTCCGTGACGTTGTCTGTGAACGGCGCGCTCTAATCCGGCCGCGCCGACCGGCGGCGCCTCGCGGGTCGCGTCTCTCGGAGCACGATCGACGTCGGCGACTCGCGAGAGGTGCCCGAGACCGCGGCTGTGGAGTAGGAGGCGCGGTTCCGGCCTCCGAGCATCGTCGCGATGCTGTAACGCCGAGCCGTGACGACGGACTGTTTTTCTGCGGTTCAATGAACCTCCTGTCAGCGGAAGTTTTCCCGGTGTTCTCGTGTTAGAACTGTGCGAGCTTGACGAGTGGCGTAATGTCCTCTGTTTTGCCTACTCTTCCAAGCTGCCTGCGCGTGTTTTCAAGCCCCGGTGTTTCCAACTGTACTGTGGATGTTCCTGCGTTTGTGTCCTGCGCCATACTGTGCTTTGGGCGACGCTGTGTTTCTCATCTAGAACGCTGAAGCTTCGTGTTGCTCGACTATAAAAAAAAAAGGTTTTGCTATAGATCGAGAGTGTCGCATAGCCACGGTAGCGCTGGATAATCCCGGGCAGCGGCAACGCTTGGACCCCTGGTGCTTCTTCATGCGAGCTCGTGTGGTTTCGTACCCATTTCGGTCCTCTCGCCGGATTACGTGATAAGCTGCAACGTGAAGGACCTCGTCTGCGCCTCGACACTGTGAGGTGTTGTTCAGCTGCAGGCGCTTGCCATAACCGTGTATCCACAGGCTGGTCTCCTTAAGCCAGTTGGTCTCTGTCAGTGGAGATCCACCGTTTGCCTCCATTAGTAGAGTCGTGGAACTCTTTGGGGGCAACGCATCGTCGCTGGACGTGAATCTGCGGAAGTTCTGGACGCGCGGTTTTCCCAGTCATTATTTGGTGAGTTGCCTTATTTATTCACTGCACGGCCGCGTATTTGCGCTCGCGGATTGTCATAGATTTTCCTGACAGGCTGTATAAGCATCTGTATATAGATTAGACCTACATGCAGTTATATAGGTTTGACCTTGTCTTTCTGCTTTAGGTCGCGCGTAGTAAAGGTTTCTGCCTCATGGCGACGTGTTCTGCGGAAGTTGCCGCGGCTCCGAAAATTGCAAATGCAAATCTGCTTGGGTCCTCACTGTGTCGCAGAGCGTTGCGCTTACGTCCATGTTAGCTCCCGGCATGCATGTTGCTGCTTTTGTCTCATTACTCGCGCGCACAGTGTAGATACCACAAGCTGGTAAGGCTGTACACTTGCCAATGCTTTTATCTGCGGAATCGCCGTTTTAACCAGCTGTTGTAAGGCCTCGACAGTCGTATGCAAAATGGGAACGTGTCGCTTCCCCGTTCCCATTCTTCGATAATGGCGATCGTATATCCTGAAAGTGTTTGTTCGTCCTCCCGAAACAAAGTCCGCGGAGAAAGAAAGCAGCGAGAGACAGAGTCGGGGATCCTCCTTCACACTTATCGGGTGGCACATTTGTGTGGGTCCAGTCGCGTATTACTGCATCGGCTGTACTTTGGGGCCGAGGGCGACGAGATACCGGCGACAGAGACCCGAAGTATAATGCTGGAGGTGATTTGGCAGCTGCGCCGGCCCTACACAGTACACTATGTGTGTGCCTCGCGAGAACGGGCGAGGTGCACGTGGCCTCGAAGCTCTTTTTCATTCCGACGTCGCCAGAGAATGCTGTCTCGATGTTGGCGCTCGACACCGCGATGGAGCCTCGCGACGTATGCTGTCACCTGACACATTTGTTACCGCAAGGTTCACTGGGCCTTCCCGCGGGCGCCAATGTGCTCGCTCAGCACATTGGCGCCCCAGGTGGCGCTCGTGACCTCTCTGTTTTGGCGGTGCGCCGTACAGTCGGGGCATTCCGCGCTATGACATTGAAGTAATGACCTATTAAAAACTCGATGTACCACGCAAACGCAACAGATCGCGCCAAAACGCGACAAAATGCACAGGAGTCCATAAAATACGTACCTATCGTGTTTCTTTCCCCCTTTTCCCTTTCACTTTTTTTGTTTAATTCCCGCAATGAAAATCCTTCATACTTCAGCCGCGAGTTGAGAGGAAAACAGCAACGACTCTAGCGGAAATGGAAGTGATGGTGCTTAAGTGCAGCAAACCACGGGAGACGGTCGTAAAATAATTGAACACAAGGAAATTGTGGAGCAAAATTAAGAACTACAAGCTGGGCTGTCGTGAAATGGCACCCTGTTGTATTTTTTTCATTGGAGACGTTCGTTGTTATTGTTCTTATTTTTACTTTATTGGAAGCCTTGTGTGTCCTTTGGTGCCCACCCGGCTCGCTGTGAATGGAGGAAAAAAAGAGAATAATAGATTGCCTCTGTGCTGACGACGCTCAACGGCGGCGTCAAGAAAGAAAGAAAGAAAAAGAGAAAAAAATAAATAAAGACGGGCCGTGGACATTTCCTGCCCTTTCTGTTTGTGTTTTTCCGCTGTGTACGAGTTGTGCGTGTCACGTCGAAACACCACTTAGCGCTCACGCAAGTGTTAACACCTGTATATGCTTTCGCAGCGTCGTATTTCACTGACTTACACGCATCTGCTATGCGCATGGGCAAGAAACGTCCGCTGTACTTCTGCGAATGTTCTTAATTTCCGCCGTAACAACCTTCAGATATACAGGACATTGTATAACAGTTGCGTATATATATATATATATATATATATATATATATATATATATATATATCTGTGTGTGTGTGTGTGTGTGTGTGTAGTTGGTAGGGCAGCACTGCTGCTGCTTGTGCTTCAGAGAGAGAGAGACCACTTCATTTATCAAATATGAAGTTGAAGTGCTCAGATTAGGGCTTTGCTGGCGTTGTTTCACATTACTCCTCTGATAAATCCCGCAAGGTAGCCTTTGGTTAAGATACGTGGTGGCCCGAGTCACGCATTTCGGTGGTGAGTGTGGATGAGGTGAAGTAGAAAGTTGGTGTGTCGTGGGAGTGGTGATGGTGGGCATTCCCACGGCATATGTGGATGCGGTGTTCTTGGGTGTCCTCCGGCACAAGCTGTTAATGAAGCACCCCGACGGTGCGAAAGAACAGGGTTGTACAGTGAGAGGGGGAATATTTGGTTAGACTAAAGCTGTTGTGGACTTGTCGCTCTCGATATTTGACTCTTTGACCGAATGACTTATCGTGCCTCTTGGTCCGAAGAGGATCTATTGGGTGTGCACCCGCGGAGTAGTGCACGCGTTAGCTTAGTCTTTCGTGGTGCCGACGCATAGACGCGTCGCGTTATGTCCTATAACTGCGACGGTTCATTTTTATCTGGCCATTGTCGTGACAAGAAGAATGGAGACGTTTTGCAACTGGATGGCGGCGCGTGGAACCCCTTTGGGAGATAAGAAACGAGCGAGTCGAGCGAGGCGATGTATCTTCCGAATGCCGCTGCGTCTTTTTTTCTTTTTTCTTTTTTTTTGCCATGTCTTATCTGAGCGTCAAATGTGCCGAACCGGCATTTGAGCACAGGCGCTGCGAAGACAATAGGTGCACCGCTTTGGTGATGACAATAGGTGATGCTTTGTATGGCGCTGCAAAGTGCCGCAAGCTTTTCGAAGAACCAGATACCATGTTCAGCGCGGCCGCAGGTCTGTTAATAGCAACACCGGAGTTCGCGGGCTCCGTGACACAGTTTCCCCACAGAAATTACTAATGGGCGCTCTAGCGCTGGTGGTCGGTCAGTTAACATGAGAATGCTGGCTCAATTCAATATACGTTCTAAACTTCGTCCTTATGGCTAAAAGCGCTCCTGAAACATTATTTATTACGCTTTACATATAATTTACATCGCACTCGTAGTATCTTAAGCTCAGCAAGGCAATTAATCTCTGCACACACGGGCAGTCATTGCAAATTCTGGCATTCATAACGCAATACGCTTTTGAATATGGTCGCTTGCAAAGTCACAAAGTCATTTTAAGCCAAGCTGTCGGAAGTTCGTTCAGAGAGAGAGAGACAGAGATACATAAACGGGATGGGAAAGGCAGGTAGGTTAACCAGAAAAGATTCTAGTTTGCAGCCCTACACTGGGGGCAAAGTATGGGAAATGAAAAATGGAAAGAACAGCTGAGAGAAAAAAAAAAGCAAAGAAACGAAAAAGAAGGTAGGGAAGGTCGCGTACGTTCATGAGAATTAGACTCTCCACAAAGCCACTCGAACGCAACAATTTCATGAGTGCCTTCACTGTCTTGTGGTGTGACGACTGCATAGGTGGGCGTTCCAGGACTGTCACCTCCGAAAATGGCCGGTTTGTTCAAATTACTGCACTAAACACCATATCATGCCCATGCTGCCTGAACGGCCATGCTCGCAACTCTCGTAGACAGTACTGCCGGAGTTCTCTCTGGTAAATTTTGTAGGAAACTCTGTAACCGCCGGTTCATCGTCAGCGCCGTCTGCTGATAACCACTGGCGCAATCGGTGTTTTATATCCAAGTGTGTAAGAGAGAGAGAGAAAGAGAGAGAGAGGGAGGTGGCCGCTTTTGGACAGCGGCGTCCATCTTATAGAAAAGTCATATGGGTGGTGGATTTCGCATGCCATCAGTGGTGGATCGATTAATTCTGGGTCAAGCTGATCGCTCACCTGTGCAGCTACCGGCGCGAACAGCTCGCACGTGCTGTGTCGTAGTGAGCGCGTGCGCCGAGGTACCGAGCCATCGCGCGTACGTCGTACTCATGTCTGTGCCAAGATTTACATGAATCGCTAAAGAAAAGGGAAAAAAAGAAAAAGAAAGAGAAAAAGCTGTACAGAACGCTCCGGTAACCCGCTATTGGGAAGGCCATGAATTTTATGTGTGTGTGATTTTCCGCGGTGTCACAGTCGGAATATTTAAACCGAAAGTGTGGAGTGTAGGACGTTACTTAATTCGCTTCCTTAGTATAAGATTTCTTCGCAAACATGACGCGCACCAGACAGCATGCGGGCCGGTTGCGTGGGTCATATAAAATACACCGTGTTTCCGAGAGAATACGTTGCTGCGACATCAGCGAGTGATCGCCATTCTTTCTTTCTTTCTTTCTTTCTTTCTTTCTTTCTTTCTTTCTTTCTTTCTTTCTTTCTTTCTTTCTTTCTTTCTTTCTTTCTTTCTTTCTTTCTTTCTTTCTTTCTTTCTTTCTTTCTTTCTTTCTTTCTTTCTTTCATGTCACACGTATTCCTTGAATTTTGTCGACTGAATCATTCATCAAAACAATTAAAAATATATATTTTTTTATGAAGGCCAACTGCTCACTACTCGCTTTGCTTGCAGTGCTTGCATTTATTTATTTATTTATTTATTTATTTATTTATTTATTTATTTATTGTAGCCTCAAGGCATACAAGCATTATAGAGGGGAGGGGGTCAATCATTCAACATAAGTTCAGTTATTTGCACATACACAGTCAAAAATTTCAAAAAATGGGAATGAATGTAATTTCTAATAACAAAAATTCACACTGTCATGCACGGCTTGTACAATGATTACGGCAAGAACACACCATGTGTGTTCTTGAGTGATATAGTGACATTATGAGTGATATAGTTAGTCCTATTTTGATCCTTTGCAGAAACTGATTGCTTGCGTCCTCTTATTTTAGTTGAACTCTAAAGAAATCGTTTTGTCAGTTTATAGAAACTTTATACACAACCCTACGCACTGCTTAACGCAGTGCGTAAGGCAGTGCGTGAGGCAGTGCGTGAGCTTCGTGGGAGTATACGAAGGGAGTGCATGAACCTTTATATGACCTTACATTTTTAACATGCTACAGGGACTTTGAATTTAAAAGCACTATAGCCACACGAGTTCCCGGCGTATAAAACAATCCTTGTGCCACATCAGGCTTGAAAATCGACAGGCCTGAGTGTTGAATTGTACTTAAGGGTGACCGTCCACAATCGCGCTGTATACTTTCTCGTGTATGTGTGCAGCGGTCACTTCCTCCTTTTTTTTCGCGCTACGCTTTACTACTTTTCCCGCTTGTAGGGTAGCAAATGGTATGGCTCGCTCACTCACTCACTCACTCACTCACTCACTCACTCACTCACTCACTCACTCACTCACTCACTCACTCACTCACTCACTCACTCACTCACTCACTCACTCACTCACTCACTTTTAGTGACGACAACCACTGTGCATGCGGCCCCTAGTAAGAAACTAACATGCGCTGATGACACATTCCGCGAGGATGACCATTGTGAGAAGTGTTTCTAGCGGTGGCCTTCGTCGCAACTGTCACGACGCGTCGTGACAGTTGCTATCTACGGTCGCTATCTACGACCCTGACCGGCCCAAGTGCTTTGGCGCCACTATCGCTCCCATTTGCTACGCTCCCTCACGCTGGAAATCATGACGGCGATCGCTAACCCCGTCTGAGCGAAATTCCTTGGTGTTTACTATGTTCTGACAACTAGTTCGCCGCTCGCTTATACGCGTATTGTGAAATATTTTTCGAGCTTTGAGGTCCACGACGGGCTACGCGACAAAGCCCGCCTATCGCAGAACTTGTTGCTCCTTTGCAAACTTGTGCGCATCGCAAAAAGAGCGGTCCGCTTCATTTTATTTTGTTTTCAGTTCTTTTTCTGTTTTGTATGTCACGCTGAGCTTGCATGTTGCGTAGTATCGTGCAGTACACTTTACCCAAGCGTGCAGGGCATGCTCCCAGTGTTCTTTAAATACCGAAGGTATGGCTAATCATAAGGTTACATTGAATACATTTTTAGGAAGAACCCGAGTGTGGCTCACTAATTCGTTATTATTATTATCATTTTTTTGGTGGAAAACAAGCTTGAACGAGGAAAGGCAGAAAACGTAAAGAACGGAAAGAATTCGCCCCCTTTCTGCCGAAACGAGAAGGCGCCCCTGATGCCTTTGCCTCGCAATGTCTTGTTTCCATGGCGTTAAACGGATTGCGCAGTGATAAACCTTTTGTTATATCGTAAAGGCCAGAATACATGGAGCGAATATGCGACGAATAGTCGGCGTTCGACGCCCGGCGGCGTACGCGCGACGCGCGGCGGCGGAGAAATCGTCGTTCGCCGCCGATCTAGCTGGCGCAGAAAAGTTCGTCGGGCGTCGGCGATACCGGAAGCGGCAAACGAGCGGCGCCCCAAAGCGAGCCAATCAGGTCTCACTATCCGCCCCGACTTCCGACCTGGCTTCCCCGCTTGTCCGTGTATCCCGATCCCGCTCTATCGTACACGCTGGTCTCCCGCTTTTCGTATTCATGGTATCCAAAGAGGCGCGGCTGGAATTTAACGACAAATTAATTTCGGCTGTTCAGAAGCGTGCCATACTGTGGGACATTTCTAAACAAAATTTTACGCGTTTTTAGAGTGTTCCGCAATTCAAAAGCAATAATAGTTGTCGTTAATGTTTTTTTTTTGTCATGTCTTTCGCTACAGCGCTTTTGCCTCGTCTAGCCACACTGATAACAACGCAGCGGCTCGCCGGCGGCGGCCGCCGTGTCTTCGCTCCATGTATCGCAGCCCGACGAACATACGGTGCCGCGCCGCGGCTGATTTTCTGCCGCCCGAACTTCGTCGTGAAAGTTCGCTCCATGTATTCTGGCCTTAATACGTATGCAGACAGAACTCGGCAGCGGCGTTGTATAGCTTTGTAGCGGTTACCAGTTAACTGCGTTATCAGTGCCATTACTACTGCTCTACACACTCATGGACATTTTCGTCTGATCGTTGTAGAGCGCCCATGGCAACACTTCCAGGGTCGTGTAAACTATGCTTTACTGCGTGAATAAGTTGGCTCGGGAGGTGATAACGAAGCCTGATTAACGCCACCTAACCCGCCTGTTCTCGTAATACAGCTTTAAATCTCCATGCATGTGACGCCCTGATGTATAGTATTATCATACTGCTTTGAAACGACTAGTCGGATATGGCTATGTAAATAAAGAACCGTTCGCCTATCCTTCGCTACACCGCTTTGCTCGAAGTTGTTCGTGCGCCCCTGTATATGGCATACTATACGGCTGCCATTGCATCTCGTAGCGCTAGCGTCTTATCTTTTATCAAATACTGCTTACATCGCGAACCTTATTATATACACGGCCACATACGATCCGCAGTAATGCTCGTGCTTCTGTGTGTCTCCCAAGGCAGCGACTTGGGGAATCGATTCGCCTCTCGGCGCGTAATCGGCCAAGCCGTACACGTAGCGTGTGTGCTGCGAGCGAATTCTTTTTCCCCGTGGCCGAATTGCACACTTGTTGGCGCGTCTATACGTATATACCCGCTGATGGCAGCGCCGCAGCACAATTATTTTCCTCTTCGCGCCAAACACGCGTTTTGGAGGAGACTGCTCTTTCATTAGTAAAGCGGCCGCTCGATCGAGAGAGCTGTAGCGACTATTGACCAGTCTCTTAATACCGCTGGAGCTCGCGGGAGACCGCTTTCCTCTTGTGTATACCTTGGCAACGCTGCCTATACAGCCACCCGGGTGTATGCGTTTTAACGCGCGCTCTGTCTTGTCAGGAACGTGCGTCTCGATCGGTATTTCTTTTGACACGGTGCCAAAGTGGCAGTTGCAATTCACGCATCGTGTGCGCCTGGGTATAGCGACGAGACGTAGGAGAAATGCGGCGCATGCAGGTTTGAGAGATAGAGAAAGAGAGAGGGGGGGGGGAGGCAGCTTATGAAACGCCGATGTGGGACATCAATATCGCGGGTGTCGAGCGCGTGACCTTCCGTCGATTCTGAGGCTCTTGAAGGAGAACGTCGTCTTTTCTGCGAGCCTATATAGGTGAACGGCACGTATACAAGCGCACAGCGCACTACGCGAACGCGGCTGTTATAAAGGAGCTGTCGTTGCCGCACGCAGGAGCGATTGTGGAATACTGTCACGTCCTCCATTTCTTTTCTTGCGAAACAATTTATCCCGCGCGGCGACGTTGATTTGAGGAGCAGCTTAGGAATCGCGGGAACGCGAGCGGATTTATTCGGGTTGCCGACCGCCAGCCAGCTGGGGCACTTTGTTTTCTCACGACCATATCGATGGATAGAAGCGCATATACAGACGAACATGCGTTTATAACTTAAGCAAGTGACGTCAGCAGTCGTGTCAATCATCAATTCCCGTCAGCGGACATACTTCATCGAACGACCTGGCTTTCTTCTCGTGTGCGATACTCCCGAACAAATGTGCTTTCTTTTTTTTTCTTTTTTTATTTTGCGATCGACTGCGCGTTGTGGATCGGAATGTTTATTTACTGGTAGAAGATGGAATTAGCTTCTTCCGCGTCTCTGTTTGCGTATAAACTCATGTGGCGTTCCCCATTTGAGGTGCGCTCATCTATTTTGTTACGATAAGCATATCTTACGCCCGCTTTGGACCTAATCGCATCGCCGATAAGGGATCGCACGCAAACGCGCACCCAACGCGAGTCGCGCTGGTTGCACTGGTGGGCGTGGCAGCGCCTAGCGGGAGCCGCGTGGTTTGCGTGCACATATGCCTCGGCTCTGTGTCACGTGCGGAGGCGGTTCCGGATGGCTTGCGCTCGGCACCTCTCCAGGGAGACGACGACTCCGCGACAGCGATAAGGAGGGGCTGCTGGGCGCGTCTGC
The DNA here is from genome assembly GCF_038994185.2 of Dermacentor albipictus. NCBI lineage: Eukaryota > Metazoa > Arthropoda > Arachnida > Ixodida > Ixodidae > Dermacentor > Dermacentor albipictus. The sequence continues at coordinate 336,451,545 of NC_091821.1, forward strand.
CTCCCCCCCCCCCCCCTTTCTTTTTGCAAGCCTCAGATAACGTTGTGGGGAGACGCCGACGCACACTACGCTCGCGCTGTCGACCACAGCGGAGCCGCGCCGAAATTCCTTGGCCCTAATCTTCTCTCTCGCCGGGCCTTGCGGACGCACGTAACGCGCCGTGAGCGGACGGCGGCGCTTATTGTTTTCGCCGCTGCTGCGCCGGGGACCCGGTGGTTGCGGTGGGGACGGACACCCTGCCGCCGCGTTCATTGTCACCTTCCTCTCGAATCGCCGCGATGAAGGCCCTGTGGGACACGCTGCGACGCCGACGGCCGAAGGAACGACGCCCCGCTGCTTTCGGAGACGACGACGACGACGACGATGACTGGTAAAGCCACAGAGAATCCGCGCTTTTCGCTTCTTTCCGTGCCGTTGCTGCGTGCGCTTTGCGTTATTATGGATGGAGTCGTCTTGAATCGCAGGTGTTACCTGCGTGCACGTCCTATGGCAATGTAGATGTTGCCTACTTTACGTTATCTGTTTTGTGAGTGAATCGGGAGAGCTTGTGCGTAATTTTTATTTTCTTTCGCCGTGCAGATTTCCTTTATTTCCTCTTGTTTCTTCTCTGAAGCGTCCGCTACGCACCAATGTCTGTTGCAGCTCGAACTGTGTTCGCTCAGCTGTCGTGACTTTCGTAATCAGCGGTAATAACAAGTGGCGTCGGCGTGCCTATGTGCGAATATTACTTTTTCTCTTCCTGCGCGTGATGCGATCACGGTGTGAACGTAGGATGAACGCAGGCAGCGACTCTTTCCTCTTCCAGTATTCTCATTGCACGCCCCTTCCAATGCAGTGTTATTGCCTTCGGTGTTTGCAGATGCCGGAGGACCAAGTTTGCGATCGTGCCGAGGATGTAGTTTGTGTTCTCGTGAATCGTGGGCATTCAAAAACTGCCTACAACGTACGCGTAAATTGCTGCATTCGAAAACACTCTCGAAATCAATCAATCAATCAATCAATCAATCAATCAATCAATCAATCAATCAATCAATCAATCAATCAATCAATCAATCAATCAATCAATCAACGAATCGTACCGTCGATCAAACAATCAATAAATCACCCCATTTTGTGAGAGTTTCGCTTATGATGTGAACATCCGCGCAACTTGTCGATATTGCGTGGCAATGGTCGCTTGGCTCTTTCCGTATCGACCTCGGTGTCTTGCTCAACATATTAAAATATGGTTTTCCTTTCCCTGTCTCATCGACGCCAAAAAAAGAAAAAAGACAGCATATCTATCTGTCTTTATGGGATCGCTCGGTGTCGTTATCTGGCTCGAAGCGTTGTGCCCGTCTCGCGAAACACGCCGATCGTGTCGAGCAATGTGTATGCACTAGGTGCACAGCGTCGTCGCTCCGCGTAAGTTTCCCTGACGCGCGAAGGCGGGCCATCCGAGTGCGCATGATACGGTCTCTCCCAGAGCCTGAAGCGGCGATATCGTTATGCAAACACGAGAGGAATTCCCAGAATGCTGTGACAAGGTGGGACGCGTTTTCCTGGAAGAGTATGCCTACGTATTCCTCCTCACCGACTCCGTGCAAGGAGATAACGCTCGAGCTCGAGTCGGCCAATCGATAACGATAGTCGGTCGACTGTGTGCTCCAGAGAAAGGCTCGCCCGTTGTGGGCTACTAATCCTTCCGTGAAGATTCCATTCAGTCCTTACCGCCAGGGACGCGTCGTGTATCTTATCCCCTGCTGTCAACGTCAGTGCTTTCTGCTAGAAGCATTTCCCTGCAACGTGCATGCAACAAGCTCAGGCCCTCAAGTTGCATTCAGCATAGCGTGGGGTGCGATCAGTGGAGCCGGACAGTGGAGGAGCTGGTTCTCTGTTCTGATGATCTGAAGCGATCCGAAGGCGCTTTCACTGCACTTCGCCGATTTAAAGGTCCTGACTTACTTCTCGCTTGTTCCGGAACACCGTTTGGTTGGTTCGAGGAGATCTTCGTTCGTCCATATCCTTTCACTATTGGCATAGGAAGCATAGGGACAATCGTCCCATACCAGCGTAGGACTTCGCCTACACAACGTGTTCGGCCAATGTTGGCGCTATGTTGGCGCACTGTGGGCCTGACATGGGAGATGTCAGGCTGACGTAGGAACTTACACGCTGCGTCTAGCGTACAGAGCTCTTTTGGTCTCGACCTTGTGTCGTTTTCCTAATGAGACAATGAGAAAAAGAACAAAAGAAAGCTGCGGAACCCAAGTCAGCTTCTGTAGTCGTGCAGTATGGATGATCGGAGCTTATCAGTAATTTCATCGGTGATATTTCGTTTGCTCGACGAGGTGCTAATTTAGTGACGAAGTCACAGTATCGCGATTCCACTTTTCTATAGGAGTGAGCTTCATTCCGGCGTTGACGTTCTTAATAAACGTAGATTCGACCAAATACCGCTAAAACATGCGAGTTGGCGTGCAGCAGCTGCTGTTAGAACGTTATTAAGGTGGTGGGTCTTTCGAATTGTGTCGTTCTTTGCCGTGTCGTGCCTCTGCTGCCAGAAAATGTGATGGACAATTGAGGAAAAACTGTGGCATGCCAAACGAGGTTAATATTTTCCCTTTTTTTCTCTTTTTTTCTCTTTTTTTCTTCTTTCTCTTTTTTTCTTTTTCTTTGAGGATGCGGAGAGATGACTGTTCTCGTCGGTCTGGCTGCGTAAGCGCATTGAGAACGTAACACACTTCTGTCGGCAGTCCCGTCAATCCGTCTCTCGGTTCGAGACATGGCAGTCCGCGTGCGCGAGCTTATCGACGCGGGCGCCCGATAGCTTATTTATTGCTGCCGGTTCTTAGACGCCCGCCTCTTGTGACGTGTTGCCCAGAATCTCTCGTTACGCTGCCGTGCTATCGGGCTTGCTCGGCGATCGATCGCGTAATGCGAGTTTGGGTCGTGGGGTCGCACTGCCATCTTCACGTACGCAGTGTGTAACCGTCCACGTTTTAACAGGCACACGACGCTGGTGCACATATTCTCTCTCTCTCTCTCTTGCATCTCACCCAGAGAGGGGCTAGGTCTTATGCTGCAGAACGTGAGGTTGAGGGTTGGATACCCGGCCGCGGCTGTAGCGTTCCGTTGAAAGAATTCGAAAAAGCCCTTGTAATTAACTTAACCTCATAGAACCGTACGTGTAATTTTTTGCTATGCTCAGTTTGATGCCTTGAAATTCGGATTTAAACCGGGAAACTTGACGCATATACTACAGCAACGTTTTTGGTAGGGGTGTGCAAACATTCGAAACTTGCGAATAACGAATCGAATACGTAAATGCTTTTCTTTTGAATATTTTGAAAAGCTTTCGGATATTTCAGAGCATCATTATCAGCAGCAGCAGCAGCAGTAGCAGCAACAAACGCCGCCACCGCAGCGCCTATTTTTATATCCACTGCAAGACGAAGGCCACACCCAGCGATCTCCATTGCCCCTGAATTGCGCTAGCTGATTCCAGCTTGTGCCTGCATTTCATAATTTCAATACCCCACCTACAGTTTTCTGCTGTCCTCGACTGCGCTTCCCTTCCCTTCGTACCCATTCTGTAACTCTAATGGTCCATCGGTTGTCTACCCTACGCATCACGTGGCATGCCAAGCTCCATTTATTGCTCTTGATGGCAACAAGAATACTGGCTATCCCCGTTAGCCCTCTTATCCACACCGCTTTCTTCCTGCCTCTTAACGTTACGCCTAGTATTTGAGATGGCGCCTTTTTTTTTGTTCTTTGATACCATGGACTGACTCTTCGGTGGCCTCAGTAACATGGAACATTAGCATTTTGGGGAAGCTTCATATCTACATATAGCGTGCTCTGTTGTGGACGCTTTTCTGAAAATACCGCAAAAAAAAAAGAACGTATTGGAAATAAATTGATGGCGTATCAGAAACGGAACGAGGAAGTGTGTTTGTTTTGTACGCGTTCTCGAGAAGTCGCTCGAGTAATGGCTGACGCGTCTGGATTGTTTGAAACAGTGATGAAAGACACAATGTCTTGAACCCATACGTACAGCGCCTGCAGTGGTCAGCTGCTGACGTACAACGTATCACCGCGGCATGCAGAGTTGTGCATACTCGAACAGCTTGTAACGCCGTGCGTATACTCGCCAGGACAGCATTGTTTTCGTATGCATACAATCGTGTGTGCTTGATCACATATAAGCGGGCTATTTTAGCCCTTTATTGTTTACTTTTGTCGCTTCTTTTTGTTCGGCGTGCCTGTAGGGCTTTGTATTCCGTGCACCCATTCAACACGTGTTCTTTCGCTCGAGTGACGGGATTTCCATTGTGACTTCTCGAATACTTGGTCTTCGGGGGTCAGCTTCCGTATACGCCGCATTCGGTGCTATGGTTGGATTACTATGCTGGGCTACGGGCAGTTCCTTCAGGCTGTAACGACGTCGGTCAAACGCCTGACTAAATGCCCGTGCTTATGGAGAAGCCTGTCCGTCACGTATATATGCTATCGAGGCCGTCGCATGTCCGTGCGCACGTGGGGAGTTGAACCATTCGAGCTCTTGCGGGCGGTGGACCGCTTGCGAAATTCAGCCACAGATTTGTGGTGAGCGCCGATCTTAAAGCTGCGCCGATGTATTCGAATGATTTCCTCGGACGCTGCCTTTTCTTCCTATTTTGTTTTTCTTTTTGGTGATGCAAGCCGTATTTTGCGCGGCGTTGATGTCTCAGAGTAGCGCGCGCGTGGCGGTGTAAACCAACACTGTCGGCACGTAATCTCATTGCAAACACTGCCGAAGGTTCCGGGCGGTTTTTTTCTTTCTATTGCGTGCGTGCGTGTGTATGCGCGTGTGTGTGAGAGAGATGGTGAGTGAATGAGTTACCTCATATGTCTAGTTGGGCCATGGACACATTGAATATCTGCCTATGTCTTCATCTCAAAGCCTCTCAGCATCAGTATAGTTGCTACGTACAGTGCGTGCCAGGCTATCGATGAACTTGTTTGTCACGATCATCCCCTTGTTTTATTAATACTCCGGTAAATACAACAGGAGAAAAAGAGGCTTAGCCTTTGGCTTTGAGTACGCGCTAGAAAATTTAGGTCAATATCTTAGACAAAATGTGGACATTGCAGCTATTTTCTGCGTGCGCAATTTGTTTTTATTTATTCATTTTTTTTACGTCTTCCGAAGCTTGGATGTATACAGGCTTTACGCATCAGGCGGGGCAACCACGATGAACTAGTCTCGCACGACACCTCTTGCGTTGTGTTGTCAAGGTCGCGCATATTACGCAACCGAGGTAAGCGCGCGTGGCTGATGGATGGATGGATGGATGGATGGATGGATGGGTGGATGGATGGATGGCCCCGGACAACTCACGTTCGTGACTAGCGAGGACATGGAAGTTTATTTGACTGCCGCGCGAGCCCGTAATTGTACGTCTATACAGCCGGCCCGCGCGTAGCGAATAAAGCAGCGTTCGGTTCCTTTGCCAGGAAGCGATGTCGCGCGCACCGAGGGCCTCTTGCTTGTTGGCTAAGGCACATGCGCGTTGCCGCGGTGTAGAGGCCGAGGAAAGTGTCGAGCAAGCGTTGAAGGGGGGCGGCCGCCTCATCCATCGCCGAGGGAATCGCACGTATACGTGTCGCAAGGGCAAACCTCTGCGCGTGCCTTGGCAACAAGCGGATGTTTCTCTGCGCGTCTGAGCCGTGCAGCGTCGCGAACGTCGCCGCGAGATCGCATGCACGTCGCCGACCAGAGCTCGTCCTCTTGTCTGGCCCGCACCGGTTGGGCCGTATCGCGCAGAACAATGCGTTTGGCGCACTCGCAAAGTGAGGCGCCTGGTATGCCGCCGCCGTGTACGGTGGCGCGCCGAGATAATGGGGCACGCACGCACGCACGCACACATACACGACTCGTGCATTTAGTTTGAAAACGCGACGCCCAGTGGCGTCCAGGACAGCGCTATACGCCACTCCTCCGCAAAGTTTCACTGTAACGAAGCGCGCTGATGTGGCGTAGTGAATGTAATGAAATTGGTCTTTACCGCGGCTTCATTAGAGTGGCAGGAAGTTGCTGCTGGCTATTGGCGTACGTACCACTCTCGCTAGGAGACCCGCGCCGTGTCTTGCGCTCTTGCGTGCCCATTGTTTATTGCCCCCGCCGCAGGCGCGATCATCGCCATGTTAATCATCAGTCCCTGCTCCTCTTGATCCACTTTCCGCCGCCCAAAGTGCATAGCAGCAGGCTATAGAGTAGTACATTAGCTCGGGGACCTCGTTGCTGGTATACTGTTAGATAAGCCCCCCTTGTGCTTCGGATCTAACGGCATTATTGGCGGCGAGGAGTTGCGGAGTCGCCATCTATCGGCAGCGCCTCGCTGGCGTAGTATGAGGGATCACGTGGCGCGCTCCTCATAGGTTTTGCTGTCAGCGCTCACTGAAAACACCACGCGCGAGCTCTCCCGGACATTTCTGTAAGTACTTTCGAAACGAGAGAAGTTGTTTACTGTCTAAATAATAATCTTGGGCAAACTGAAAGCACACAATCGTTTACAGACGCTTTCTCTGTACCGAATACGTACAGTGAACGCCACTGCGCGCGGCCGCCGCGATGAAGTATCCCGAACCAGCTTCTTGCGTAAAAGGTAGGTAAACGCTGAGAACAAACTATGTGAAATATGTTCTTATAGTGTTTGTATAACTAAATGGAGCGTAATAGAACGACGCCTCAATGCAGCGATCGCGCAGATTCGCAGCGACCGACTGCGCGTCTGCATGCTTGTCCGCGCACTGTTTCGCTTTCACCGCGCGCGCGTTTTCGCACCGTGCCATGAGCTTTAGGCCGCAGAATATGAGCATTTGACAGTATACAAGCAACCATTGTTGCGTGGACGCTATCAGAGCTGTTCAAAAATAATTTCATTGTAGAGACTTCGACGCCAACAGCGACTGTGATGTGCCGGCGCGACGATTCAATATTTTTTTCTTCTAAATTCTTTAAACTTTCAATATTATTTCTCGAGTTGCGTGGCACTGTATGTTTATCGGTGTTCTCAGCGTGCAATTTCCCGCTGCTCCTTTTTTGTAATCCAGTGCATTAATTCGAATAACATAAACATGACCATATGCCATGCTTTTTTAAAATGTGCTTCTTACCGCTGCCTTTCCACTCCACTGAACTTTCCAGTATCTATAGCATCGACAAGTTCATAGACCAAACCATCATGCCATTAGTCCGGCAGCGGACTGGGGCGAGCGTCTCAGTGCGCGTTTTCAGAACATCGCAGACCGGGCGCCGTAGCAGAAATCTTCCTCGCGTCTGTGCTTGCTGCATACCCGAGTTGTAGCCGATGACTGTTTGCCGGTTTTATGTTTCGCGAGCCAAGCTTCACGCAGCTTCTTGTCCTGCGGCTACGTGTGAATAAGGCTGACACCGGCCTCCGTTACATGCGTCCGGCCTTGCGGCACTGAGCAGTAGCCTACCATGTTGCGCGCCTTCAAAGGCAGCCACTACCTATTGTAGTGCTTGCAAGCGTTGTAAAGGAGACACTCGAAGGGAGAAAATTTCGCCACTAAATGAGGACCGCAGCGTACGAGGGAATTTAAACTCGTTTTCAGCTCGCTTCGGCGCTCCCGAAGCAGCCGACGCGGCCGCTATGTCCACGTGATCCCTCCTAGCACGTCACGCCGACGGTGGCGCCAGCTTTTCCAGTGGTGGATGGTGGAGCTCGAGGCCAATACTCGGCAATCATGCCGAGAGCTGTATGTCATCTTATAATTCGCGCATTTTTCTGCGGCTGCGAAGGATGCCTGTACTGCGCGCGCGCCGCCGAAGTTGTTGACTCACTCTGCAACGAGATTGCGGAGTTGTGCGGCCCAGTTCGTCCGCACGCGTCGACGTATGCTATACCTGGCGGAAGCGTCAGAGAAGCCTGGCGCCGTGCTCCGGCTCGCGACGGACGCCGCGACATGCCGAGCTGACGCACAGGTCCGCATTCCGATGGTTGTTTGGCGCCAACTGCGGCGTGTAACCCGAAAGGAAATGGGCTCAGATAACGGAGCAGCACACTGAACTGTGCAGACCTCCCGCAACCCGAGGTGCTTGTGTACGCTTGCGAGACACTGGCTTGCGAACGTGGGCGCACGCAGCAGCGGGTGGTTGGATTTTGAAGTTGCCTGCGGCACTAGCGCACCCCAGTAAGGGCGTTTAAAAAAAAGGGGGGGGGGGATTTTTGTTTTGTTTTTGTTTGTTGGAGTAACGGCGGTACAGTGCTTCTTTAACCGAAATGTCGACTTCCGCGGTTTCGAAACACAGATGCACTTCTGCGAAATGCGTCCTCCGTTTTCGTTTCATTCTTTGGCGATCCTGTAAGCTTCGCTGTTGCGCCGTAGATAATTTTGCAGAGGGCGCTGGCGTATAGTTTGCACTGGCGCGCATGACGAATGCGCCAGAGAAGTTTAACTGTTCGGTACAACTACACACCACCTCTTTCAAGCTTGGCTACATACAGATGTGGACGCGGCCTGTCATAAATCGAAGCAATCACGTGCCTGAAGGCCTAACCAGCTGTAACAACCTGCGCCCAGGGCAGTCAGTCAGTACGGACCACCTGCGCAGTAAGAGCCTGTGCAGGGAGGCTGACCTTAAGGAGTGCTACGACACGATCGATGTACATATTGTCAGTTTGTGGCTGGCTGGTTTGGAGGCGTCAGAGTAGACTATGTTTCACTGACGACACTGACACGAAAACAACATACGGATGACCTAAGGGTGGGACGATCAAGCTTTCGAATGAAAAGCTATACAGGCTTTGTTCGGCCTGCTTTGTTATGCTAGGAGCTTTGTTGCTGGGTCTTGTCACTTCACGTCTTGTGGCACCGCGTTGTTGCTCTCGACTCCGCGTCCGTGCAATGGGCGCGTGCGGCCGAAGCGGGCTGCGTTTCATGACGCATGCGCGAGCCCAGCGCTAGCTGCCTGCGTGTGCATTTTCTCACCCATTGTCTTATTTGAAAGCGTCATTCTGTGCGTGCTCGCCTGCACGACTTCGTTTTCACTTCGCTCGCGGCCTTGTTTGAATAGGCTCACACGTGTGTATACGCCGCCGTGAGGCAAAAAAAGAAAAGAAAGAAAGAAAGAAAACGTTTGTTTGCGAAACCTGCAGGGTATGGGGCGTTGTATAGGGTGGTGCTAGAAGCTTGAGCGTGAAGAGTGCAAAAAAAAAAAAGAAATGAGAAAAAGATGTTGGATAAACTACTGGGACCGCACTGCCGCTGCTAAGGATGCTAATAAAATGACGGCGATGCGTTGTATGCCGCGGCGATGTCGTAATCGAGCCCTTAAATGCTCCGTCTTCTCTTTGGCTTCGGTACGTACGCGGGACCTAATTCTGATCGATTATTACGATGACGGTCGTTAGCGTAATGGTGAGAGCGGCGCTATATATAAGGAAGAAGCTCCGGGCGGCACTCTCTTTCTTTCCTTGTTTTTTCCTCTCTATGGCGAAACCCAGTGTTCGTTTTTTCCTGGTAGCCGCGTTGAAAGTGTCCTTGACTAGAAGTGGACTGGGAGTAGCCGCAAGGCCTTCGAGACCTGACAACGACAACCGACATGCGTCTGGTCACCGTTTCTCTCTCTCTCTCTCTCTCTCTCTCTCTCTCTCTCTATATATATATATATATATATATATATATATATATATATATATATATATATATATATATATATAATATGTTTTTCAATCAATGAACGAGTGATTGGCGTTCATGTCCTCTTGCCGTTCACTCCCATCTGCGGTTCGCAACTGAGCTGAACGAGAGCCTGCGATCCAGCATGACGAAATTGGTGCCAAGAGGGTTCGCTGTCCTCTAAATGTTTTTTTATATGTAGCAGCTGGTTAAGATTGTACCGATAGACCAAATAGGCAAGGGTTATATACCTTGCACACTGCATGCGCTATAGGTTGTATATATATATATTATATATATAAAGGAAAAAGAACGGCATTCGTAATGGGGTTTAACTTGCGCATCGGTGCGCGTGGCGGCGATTGAATCGAAGGAACCTGCGTTTCGATGACGCATTCGATAATTTGCTATCCTGACTTAGGGCTATGCGACAAAAGTGAGGTATACGTTATAGCACCGACCGAAGCAGTGTAAGAGTCCTGCCTCTTAAATCGAGCCCGCGTTTTCTTTCCCTCTTTCTTTGACTGAACCTGAAATACGTCCAGGGGACCGCGGTACCACAGTATTAAGTATTAGATCTGGGGCCCGTGGTAGCCTTATACGCGCAACCAGCCCATTCGTAACGCTCGGACACCTTCCAAAAATAGAGCGCGCGCGCGAGAGGCACAGAGGAAAGGAGACATTATAATATCGCCAATTCGCCGTAATCGACGAGTATATATCTCGTACATCTCGCGTACAGCTTTGATTTCTACATTCGCACGATTCTCTTGCTGACACGCGAAAGGGAGGAAAATAAGGAACAGAAAAAGCACAGGCGGCGCCCAAGTTTATTACGACCGTAACTCGTTTCTTGCCAAATCGTCGTTTGTTGTCCTGTCCATTAAAAGGCGTCTCGTCCGCTCCGCCGTATACGCGGTGTCCCCAACGAAACGAGACCGTGTCGCGCACGCAGGCCGTGCCTGCCTGCTGCGGTTCGAGGCGCAAACGCAATTGAGATCGTCTTGGGCCGCGACTATTTATAGGCGCCGCCACTGGGCAAATACGCGCACGCACACACACACGCGCGCTCGCTGCCTGTTGCTTGGACAAACTGGTCCCCGCGAGGCGCAGCAGATCGGCAGCGGCGGCCACTACGCTCGAACGGCCCATCGCCCGTGACCGCAGCTTTGCCTGGGGGGATGGCTTCCCTTCCTGACCTTGACGTAGTGTGAGGGGGGGAGAGGGGTAGGTATACTGGGTCTTCGCAACCGTATCTCGCTGGTCGTCTTGCGGAGGAGGCTAACTTTCGAAGCAGCAGCAGCAGCAGCTTCCAGCGCCAACGCTGCCCCAGAGTGGTCGGGGCGGCACGCTGTGTACTATAGCATAGCTGGGTCGCGCGGCCCGAGGTGCCTTGGCGAGCTGGTTGTTGTACTATGGAGAGTGGACCAGCGGCCAGCGAAAGAGCCGGGCCGCGGTGAATTGGAATACCGCCACCGGCACCTTCTTGACCGACCCCGCGCGATGTTTTCGCTTCGGCCGAGGCGAGAAAAACAAGGAGAATGGTCGCGCGTGTTTTTCGGGGGCGCGCCGACGCAGCGCGCAGGCCCTTTGCCTCTAGTGTAAGCGCTTTCGATGGAGAAGGTGTGTATAACGACCAGTCCGCTTAATTCGGCGCCTCTCGATTATTCCCTAAGGGCGAAGGACAGCTAGGAGGAAGCTGTGGAATAACTATTGTCTATATCGATGTACGTTCGGGAATACAGCGGTATCGCTCGTAGACGAATAAAAAATTACGCAAGAATACATCAATTAGTTGATCGGTCGGTTAGTCAGTCTCTTCTCTCCCGTCTGTACAGTTCAGCTCGTGTGTTGTCAGTCACTCAATGAGTCACTCCTTTCTCTAAAGTACATTCTGTCCAGTCAGTTTAGTTCATCCCAGTCCAGTTTCAGATTAGCTCTGTTACTTCGATTCAGCTCAGGTCAGCCCAGCTCTTGCAAGTTCAGCTCTGGTCTCTTTGATGCTGATCCGTTGACTAAGGTCAGTTGGACTCTGGTGAATTCGATTCTCCTCATTTCAGCTCTGTTCTGTTCAGCTCTGCTCAGTTTAATTATGGTCAAACTCTTGGCGGTTCAATTATGGTCTGCACATCTCTGATCTTACAGCTGTGGTCAGTTCATCTCCAGTCTGTTCAGCTCTGTTCAGCTCTGTTCAGTTCAGCTCTGGTCTGTTCAGCTCTGGTCTGTTCAGCTCTGGTCTGTTCAGCTTTGGTCAGTTCAGCTCTGGTCTCTGCAGCCCTGGTCAGTCCAGCCCTGGTCAGTCCAGCCCTGGTCAGTCCAGCCCTGGTCAGTCCAGCCCTGGTCACACCAGCCCTGGTCAGTCCAGCCCTGGTCAGTCTAGCCCTCGTCAGTTCAGCCCTCGTTAGTTCAGCCCTCGTCGGTGTAACCTTAGTCAATTCAACTCTGGTCAGTCCAGCCCTCGTCAGTCTAGCCTTCGTCAATTCAACTCTGGTGAGTCCATCCCTCGTCAGTCCATCCTTCGTTAGTCCAGCCCTCACAAGTCAAGCTCTGGTCAGTCTAGTACTGGTCTGTTCAGCTCATTCCGCTTTCCACTGCAGCGCGGTTTGCTAATTCTTGACCAAGTCTTTAAGTCAGTCAGTCAGTCGGTTGGCTGGTCGACGCGGTAAGTTGGCCGGTCGTTTGGTCAGTCGGTCGCGATAAGCGGTTTTCAGCGAAGCTGAGACAATGGCTGGCATGTAGACTACTTGGTAATCAACCCTATTAGAATTTCTGACGACGGGAATGGCGCTGTGACGGGGAAACGATAGTTGAATTAGCAAGTTGTCTGACGCGCACGTGCTTTTCCACAACATCCTTGCGGCGGCAGTTACCGTGCCTTCTCAAGTTCTGTATTCAAAGGCCGCCGTGGACGAACCTCCAGGCAGCCTGGCGAAGACTCTTGCGACATTTCCGGAGAGCGGCGATACTCTGCAAAAACCGGATGAATTTCGTTGGTCGCAAGGACGCGGCCCAGCGCGCATTGTAGCTCGCATCTCTTGGCATCAAGCCCGTCGTCCCTCCAATTGTTAATCTCGACAGTAATTCACGGCATGTTGCGTCTTTAATTACGTTACGCTTGACCCCTCCGCCCTTGTTTTGCGCCGAGGTCTTGGCTGATTATGTCGCTGCGGCTGCTTAGTAGTCGGAGCGAATCCGCAGGTCGTCCTTCACCACCGGGAAAGTCTCTGTCGCACACGGCGAAATCGCTTGTGCAGTGGTCGGCTGTGAAGGCGCGTAACGCTTGATGAACGCCTCAGACCAACTAAATAACTCGTGAGTGTAGAAGCACTGCATAGAGGGTTTCGACTATAGCTGTCGAAAGTGTTGGAAACTGACAACGTTCCGAAGAAATATGGAAAGGGAATCGTTACTGGCTATATTACACCGTTACTGGTCGTTATAGTGATCCCACTCAGATGCTCCAAGAATGTCGCTAACGTAACTTCACGTTTCAGAAATCAGTACCGTCTAAATATTAAAAATCAAAAGCTTCGTTACATACTTAACGACTTGACGAAGGCGTGGATGTGCGGAAAGCGATGGTTTCGGCATTAACCGTCTGGTTCTTGCCAACTGTACTCAGCAATATACGGACTGCAGACCAGTGTAAGGTCCGACTAACAAAGCTCATTTCAGCCATGTTTTAAAAAAGTTAGGTGTTCGACGCTGTTTCTTCAGGAGTACATAGAGATTCGGCTATGGGGCATAATTTTCTATATACTTGCTCGGAGAGCGCATACAGGTGCGGTCGCTCCGAGGCACTATTCCTGCCATTTTGCCCGAAGCGCTGGTGCTCTGGCAGTGTGGAGCCAGCCGGTTTGTAATCGATGAAACATCGACGTCGATCGTTATGGCTATTTGTTTCCTGGTGCGGTTCGAGCAATAGTGTAGGACGATATCAGTGCACGCATGGGTGAAAACACGTTCGAAGATGGGACGCACGTGGCTTTTCGAGCAACTATTTCCACTCACCGATGGTGCCGGCATGAGCTTATTTAGCTCCTTTGAAGACGGCGCAGGAACTTAGTCCCATTAAGAGACGTTCATGGTTCTTCAGTGTAGTTTTACATATACGTTGATGAAATCCAATTGGAAAGGTTCGGTCAGTCCCGCCTTTTTGCACCCGGCTGAACCATGTGCACCGAAGTCTGTGAATGTGTGAAAGTGAATTGCCATGCTCTTTCTTGCCAGGTCTCTTTTAGAGAGGAGCCCTTAGGCGCCCATTCCTGTGGCGAGCGATGGCGTTGTCCCTCGTAACCGAACGAACGAGCGCAGCGAAAGATGAAAGCGAACGCGGGGCGCAGCAGGAGATGAGAGACTGCGATAGTGAAGAGAGCGCGAGGAGGGAAGCGGAGGAGGAAAGTGCAGCGGGGCCATCAGGCGGAAAGCAGAAGAGGGGGGTACGGCGAAAGCGAGAGAAGAAACTCGTATATAGTGCTGTGCAATACAGGCTTTGCGACGACCAGACGATGGCTACGAGATGGCGCCAGAGCGGCGCGCGTTGTCTGTACGGAAACAAAGCGCTGCGTGAGTGGACGTCTGTCTGCGGCGACTGCTGTGAATCGCGCCCGCGCGTCACCCATCCGCTGCCTCTAGCGATACACTTCGCTCAGTTTGCAACGTGCCGCACGAGAGAGATTGTCCGCGCCAGCCAATATATCGCGAAATTTATTTCATACCGTGTTCGTACGTGCGTACTTTGTGTGTGTGTGTGTGTGTGTGTGTGTGTGTGTGTGTGTGTGTGTGTGTGTGTGTGTGTGTGTGTGTGTGTGCGTGCGTGCGTGCGTGCGCGCCTGTATCCCGGACAACATGAGGGAACAAGAATTTGTTTTCAAGAAACGATCAGTCGTGACGTTTTTTTTTGTTGTTGTTTGGACGACCACATGTGAAAAACGCGGTACGTGCCAAGTAGTTATCGTGACGAACACCAGTTTTGTGGAGCATTGTCATATGTTCAGAATTGGCGATCGTGAGCCATCGCGGCTACTTGAGTGAAAATTTGTGCGTTCACTTTCACATTGCGCACATTCATGCACGCGCACAAAGACGCACTCACGCACGCAAGTGCTCACGCTATTCCTTAATGTTCCCTAAACTTAAACTTAAACCTTAATGTTCCCTAAAATGTTCCTTAAACGTACCCGTTTTTAAGTGCATCGTGTTTGCACTTCCCCTCGGCGGCTCGCGCCCTGTGAATCGCGGGCGATCGTAATCGATACGGCAGTCAACAAAACGGCCGGGCTCGCGCGCGCTGTGGGTGAACGTAGGGCGCATGCAAATGAGGCGCCCCTGCGCTCCGGCACGCCTCGTCCGCATCGGCCCGCGGTGTACGCGAGGAGCCAGCGGTAGGTGCAGCGCGGCCTCTCCCCGGTGGGAGGCCTGCTGGCGCGCTCCGCGGCGGCTGATCGGCGAGAGCGCTGGCGGCGGCTGCGATCTGACCTGGGACGGCGGCGCGGCATCTCCGCCAAGGTCAATGCCGCGTTGCGCCAGCGGGCCCCGCTTCTTGACGTCAGCCCATCGCCGCCACAGCACGCGGAAGACGGCGAACGCGCTGGGGCGCGCGAGGGGTTGTCCCGGCGACAACGAAGATGGAGAAGCACTCGCGCGGCGCTCGGTGCAGGCCTGTGGCGCGTGTTTGTGCACCCATGGTGCGTGTATGCGCGTCCTGCATGTATATATCGCCCGCTATTGAACGTTTTTCTTTCTCCTTGTTCCTTTACATTTTTTTTTCGTTTTTGGAACGGATGCATCCTACATGCACGGAATACACAAGCCCGTGTATACCGTTCTACGGGTGCGCGGTAAAGAAGCCCTTCCGATCAGAATTAATTCCGAATCGTTCCACTATACGGGCGTCCGGCATAAACCACTTTGGAGTTTGGGGACGTTAAGCCATATGCACCCGCGCAATTCAATTTTGAACATCAGAGGCCGCACGCGCTCATTGTTGGCTATCGCTGAAATATATGGCACGAAAAGCATGCATGATTTCTTATGCGCAGATGTCTCCTATATCGGCCACTTTTTTCCCGGTAAATGTTGAACGAATGTTTCAATTACGTTGACACACGCACACTTGCACTTGCGCGCGCAATAACGCGCAGATGCGCGCATCTTTAGAAGCGACCAGTGCGTGCGGCAGTTGGCAAGAAATTAACAGAACCGAATTATATGAGTGGGTTCCTATTACATGGCCCCGTTTAAACCACGAGTTCGTGCTCAATCGAGAATCTTTCGACTGTTGTTCCCCGGGAGATCACTATATTCGTTTACCACATCAATGGCTCGTGCTTTAGCGGAATTGCGCTTTAAGTGCATTTTTTTTTGCGATGCTTAAACTGGCGATAAATTCAGGGCAACGTTTAGGCAGACCTCTTTCAAAGTCTGCCATCTCTAAGAGCCTCCTGATCTGTCAAGTCTGGGTTGCGCATCGATTTGTTTATACTCTCTTGCCGATTGTGGCAGCTCAATATGCCCGAGTGCTTCAAGTGTTTCAAACTCTCCAGCGTTACAGCTGCATGCGACAAAAGCTTGCTCTTGCTTTCTGTCGAGGGTTTGTTTGTGGACGCCAAGCCTGAATAGCGGTGTACGAGAAAGAAGGATATCAGCATACAGACGCTATAAGACATAGTGAATCATGGAGTTGCGTCGGCAGTGGGGAGCATTAAACCGCCATCTTGGCTGCCTCGGCACGTCTCCGGAATTTGAGATTGTCTGTTTGGTAGCCATACGTATCTGCTGTGTTGTAACGTACCCGTTGAGACGTTTTGAATAGCTGTATAGAAGGTAATAAAAAAAAACCACATGGGTGATATCCCGATTTGGTGGTTAACTCATAGAATGATAATGATGAATTTGGTGTGTTGTGGCGCAAAGATAAGGTGTGGCCAAAGAGCGCCAATGACATCGTATCATATAGTCGCTATCATAAGCACGTAAAATAAGCTTTGTCCTTGCCTATTTGTTCGTGGATAAACATCACACGCGGAAATATTTTCTGCGACATTTCCGTAGGATTTCCGCCCAGGTCAAGTTCAGGAAACATGTGCGGAAGAACTTCTGCTGACATCCGGTTGATCTCTATTTTTGTACGACCTTTTCACGTTCCTCCTATTTCTGACAGGCATTTCGCGAGATATGAGAAAGTAAAAGAGCGCAGTAGGGGGAGAGGTCTAAACATTGTCACTGACTCAAATGTATGGCATTCGGCGACCGTTCCTGCGCTGTTTTTGAACCTCATTTGTTTTGACTAAAATGCGAACACGATAGATGAGCATTGTTCACAAATACAGCTTTCGCACGTGATGACACCCGCCGCTGGGGCTTAGCCGCTATGCGGTGTTGCGCTGCTAAGCACGAAGTCACGGAATCAAATCCCGTTCGCGGCGGCTGCATTTTAACGCGATAGCGTTAAGGAGCTCGTGTCGCAGAAAAGCCGGTGGCGTCGGCGGCGTTGGTCGTGAGTGATAAATCCCAGCAGGCATTTCATGAATAAAAAGCAACTTGCAAGATGGACTGGGTGGGAATCGAACCAGGGTCTCCGGAGTGTGAGACGGAGACTCTACCACTCAGCCGCGAGTACGATGCTTCAAAGCGGTACAAAAGCGCCTCTAGTGAATGCGGTGTTGCCTTAGAAACGAGCTGTTTCTAAGGCTCAGGCGTGCGTCGCTTGCTCAGGCGCACATTTCGTTGCCGCGCCGAACGCTGCGTTGCTCGACGCTCACCGCGTCCAATGCGGGGCGCGTAGTCGCTGCGCCGTAGCCCATTGTCTTACACCCCTTGGCGGGTCGACGGGAACGCTGTCGCGTTCCACTCTTGAAGGCGAAGCTTAAGCGTCCTCCAATTTTTTGATGGGGGGCGAAATGCAAGAACGCGCGTGTCGCGTTCATTGGGGGAACGTTAAAGATCCTCTGGTGGTCAACATTAATCCGGAGCCCACCACGACGGCATGCCTCATAATCGAATCGTGGTTTTGGCTCGTAAAACCCCAGAGAATACAATTCACATGATGAGAAAATGAGAAGAAAACTGTCATCGCCATTGTATACTGGCGACATGGCTGTTCTGTTTTTAATGGTGGCGCCATCGTCGTACCTGCAGCAAAACATTTCGGTGCCACTTAGCATTATCGCTTCCGAGCGGCTGTTTTTCTGTTTTTTTTGTTATTATTATTATTATTATTATTATTATTATTATTATTATTATTATTATTATTATTATTATTATTATTATTATTATTATTATCGTCGTCGTTGTTGTTGTTGTTGTTTCTTTATAGTATACCTTTTATAAATGTCTTCATTTGACGTTCATCGCACAGACCTTACCAGAGGAAAAGTCGATAAAAATCCAGATTGTGACGCGCAAAGGTAGTTATGACGCGCGATGTCGCAAAGAACGACTTGGCACGTGGAACGCTTACTAACAAGCAAAGCCACTCATGTGTTCTTTCTTTCTCTCGTTCGGTCGTTCGTTCGTTCGTTCGTTGTGCTTGCGTTCGTCTGCTCACTACAGCTGGCGCCTCATGGAAACATAACTCGAATGCGCACTTTCTTTCTCTGGCCCAACCTCTACATCTCCAGGAGCTTGCTAAGTGGGATTGCATGCATACGCACTCACGCACGCATATACGCACACATATACGCGCATATGCTCACATACACGCTCTCACACACGCTCTCTCGCAAGCGCTCTTCCCTCTTCTCTCTCTCTCTCTCTCTCTCTCTCTCTCTCTCTCTATTTGTACCGCGCGCGTCTGTGCGTTCGTGCGTGCGTGCTTGGGTTCGTGCATACGTGGTCGACGCGAGGAGGCGGCTTTTGCGGGACCAGCTTGAGGAAAAAGAAGTATTTTCTGGGCGGCGACGGCGCGGCTAATCTGCCGCGTGTGGGCGGGCACCGCGGCCGACCTTGCGTCGCTGCCGAGGAAGAAGCAGCCGCGTCCAGTCAAGGTCGCGCGCTCGATACCCGCAGAGTACTCCCCACCGGCGGCGGCCGAGGGCGCACTTTCTCCGGCCGCGATCGGCCCTGACCTCTTGGGTCAGTCGCATATAACTCGAAAATTTAGTTGCGACGAAACTAGTTTTTTTTTTTTCCTTCGAGAGAGTGAGTTTGTGTGTGTGTTTGTGTTAACAGAAGCAGAGCAGAAGAAAGGGGTTCGGACTGTTGTCGCTCCCCGAGTGATGACGTCAACGAGAGCGAACTTGGAAACTGCTTTCCTTTTATAGCGCCTTAGGAGGTTTCCTTGCCGGAGTCTGGCGTCGAGAGCTTTCCTTGCTTGTTGACGCTCATTGAGCGTCTATCGTTGTTTCTGGAGAAGTGAAAGTATCTGTAGCCTCCGCGCACCCGACTGTACGCGGTCGGTTATGAATGCGCCCAGATATATATCGTGTCCCAGCTAACTTAAAGGTCAAGCTGTTCAAGGGAAAAAAAAAAAAACATGGTGCAAGATACAATTCTAGAACCTGCGATGTTTGCTAGTCAGTGATCTGACCACTAAACACCGCAGGTCTTAACATCGTATTGTGCAACGTGTAGCATCATCATTTTGTTTTCTTTCTTTGGACAGCTTGGCTAACATTGGCTGGGACACTCTGTACGGTAACTACGACACTCTGGTGTGCCTTCCCCGGCGCATCGAGTTGCTTCGGGGTTGCATGTGTCCGAAGTACTGCGTGCTTAGTGGGAAAATGTCGCTAAGGGAAAATGCTTGCTGTCTCGTGAGCAGCAGGAAAACAGGGCGATAAAACGAGGTACAAACCTGAGGAAGTTTTCTACTTCCTGGTACTATCCGATTATTTGTCTATCTTCTACAGCGTGTGCGCGCGTCATTCGCAAAGGGAAATAAAATCCAGCCAAGAAGCTTGCACTCAGCTCGGACGGAATGATATCGCAGCGGTTGTCAAAAGTCGACGTAGCAGGCCTCTGGCCATGGGCTATGTTGGTACAGTATGCGTCTCTGCATGCATATCCAGTTCACTATCGAGTTCTGATGGTAAGTTCGGCGCTTAGACTTCTGCGGCCAGGATTCCATGAATTGTGCTGTATAGTTGTGTAGATCGCATCTGAGAGCAGACATAAAAATGGAATCAGCTGGCGTAAGATAGGTAATTGGAGATCGCTGGTACAAGCCTTTGTCCTGCAGTTGACACGAATAGGATGACGATGACTAGATCGGCAAGCTTGCCCTCCTCCCTCCCCCCTCTTTTTTTTTCGATCCAGAATTTGTCTGAAATTTGGGAGGAAGGCTGCCCCCTAGCTCCTGCTTCACATTCGCATCGTATGCGGAAAGCCTTTTTGACTGGTAACTTCCCATGTAACTTGTACCATGTGACGTATACCATGTAACTTACCATATAAAACGAACAGACGTCATGGATTCCATAGCCGCCCTGACGAAGATAGGGTGGCCCACGAAAACGTTGATCAGCCTATCTGAGGCACTTCGCCACACTCCGGCCTTTGTTTTCCACAGTGTGTTTTCTATCTACCTGCCTCATCATATCCAGTTTGCACTAATGCATACCATAGGTATACCTAAATCCTTGGATGTATTGATTTCGATGAGTGCTAACTGGTGCTGCCATTTTCTTCGCAATCCCTTCGATAGCAGTGACCACAATCCATTGCTATCCTGCTGCATAATCGACTTTCTTGACAATCGTAAGACGTAACGTAAATGAACGAAAGACCGCGTAACACGAACAGTTGTGGCATTTAATTCGCGCACTTCTCTCCTAAAGGCAGGCCGCTCCGGGAAGGATATTGCGCAAGGTGGTGCTTCACGTGGTTGTTGCTCCTTCGAAAAGCTTGTAAATATTTCTTGTTCGCAAACTTCGTATTGAGTAGCCCAGAGGGAACGACGGCGCAAGGAGAACAAACGACAACACAGGCGCTGTATTGTCGCGCTGTTAGTCGCAATCATTGTCTCGCATATTGTGTGATACTCAGCGAGCCTACATGTATACCTGTGGAGACAAAGGCTCACTGTTAGAAGTTAACTTCCTCTCCACCGTGTTGTCGTTTGTCCTTCTTGTGTCGTTGTTCGCCCTGCGCTACGGAATACGAAGATCGTGTGCCAACAAGTCCAAATTTCTACCATTTTCCTCCTAAAACACCTTCTGCGTCTTTCGGTGTACACAGCAGCTCGCTCTGCCCCCGGGCGTATCCTGTGTCGTACGAGTCGCATTGTTTTCTTCTTCGCCGAAGCTGTGCATCTGCGCCGGGAAGCCTCTCGCCAGCGTCGTCCCTGGCCGGCAGCGCAAACGAGGTTAGGAAACCGCGCCCGAGTGCCGCCGCCGCCGTGGCGTCGTCGTGTGGGGCTTCGCGCCGCCGCTATCTGCGTGCGCTTCGTGCCTTCGGCGGCGACGACGCGCGCGCGTACCTGATGCAATTAGCCGTCACGTGACCCGGGGCGGCGCGCAGCTGCGCTCGAGCACGAGCGCGTGCCCTGCGAGCTGCGAGGCCCGAGCAGCGCCAGGCCGCAGCTCCCTCCCGTAAAACCTCGCACGTCGTCGAGGAATGGAAGTTGCCGAGGTATAGTAGAAAACTGCCGTGTTAGCCACACCACTTAGCAACGGTTATGACGTTGTCGAAGAGGTGGGTGCAGGTAAAACCTGGCACATCGTCGAGGAATGGAAGTTGCCGAGGTATAGTAGAAAAATGCCGTGTTAGCCACACCACTCGGCAACGGTTATGACGTTGTCGAGGAGGTGGGTGCAGGTAAAACCTCGCACGTCGTCGAGGAATGGAAGTTGCCGAGGTATAGTAGAAAACTGGCGTGTGAGCACACACCACTCGGCGACGGTTATGACGTTGTCGAAGAGGTGGGTGCAGGTAAAACCTGACAAATCGTCGAGG
Source organism: Dermacentor albipictus (assembly GCF_038994185.2). Taxonomy (NCBI): domain Eukaryota; kingdom Metazoa; phylum Arthropoda; class Arachnida; order Ixodida; family Ixodidae; genus Dermacentor; species Dermacentor albipictus. The sequence goes on from NC_091821.1 coordinate 336,473,112, forward strand.
AGTGGAAGTTGCCGAGGTACAGTAGAAAACTGGCGTGTGAGCCACACCACTCGGCGACGGTTATGACGTCGAAGAGGTGGTGGATGCAGGTGACGGCGTTGTACGTGGGGAAATTCGTCTGGCGCGGTCTGCGACCAGCCTATGCGCGGTTGGCGTCGTGACATTGCAAAACGACGTCTCGTCGTGCGCGCAGCTGCTCGTCTGTCAAAGCTGTTCGCAGTGGTATTCGGCTGCGAAAGGGGGCGATGTATTGCGGTAATCACTGCGAAACTTTTGCTTGGCTAAAGTGGCTGAAGCCTGGAAAAATAAAGGTCGAGACAGAGATATTAGCTAAGCGCCCTCGCACGCGCGCTCCGCTCATCCCTGTTGTGCAGCAACAGTACAATCCTAATTAAATTAAAACTAAAATGCGAATTAGTCTGCATAATTAAAGTATTCGCTTGCTCATGCTAGCACAGATCGTGCCTCCAGATTCTTGCTCCATTTTTTTAGGGTGCATCTGATTCTTTCGTTTTTCTTTATTTTAGGCTGTATATGCGTATTATGTACAAAGCCTTATAGTTAATTGGATGACTTTTACGTCAGGCCCGATTTCTCTGCATTTCCTCAAATAAATTTTCTTCTCTCTCTCCTCAGCAGCAAATGGGCAAGGCTAGCGAAAACGTGCGCATCTTCACCAATGACCTTAAAAGGCAGTCTGAAACTCGACTCTAATCTGGAGGTGGTGATTGGTTGGTCTGCGGTCGCAACAAGCTTGCAGTGGTAGCGTGCGAACGCTCTTAACTCTCGCTCGGCTAGTAGAGGCACGTGTATGCAGCGTTCGAGGCCACCTGCCATGTATCCAACCCCTTTACACACCGTATAGGCAACGGGCCTCCTTTGTTCCGGTTATCTCATTATTTGAGTAGTGGCGTCGCACGGGTGCTTTCCAGCGCCTTACTCCTGATGCGTGTTTATCGTCGAGGTATTCAGCGCAAGCCCTTCCGATATGCGGTGGGCGTAACCGCTGGAGTCTTGTCCCCTTCGCTCTTGCTACTTCGAAGTACCTTATGCAGGCGCACCGCGGTGGCTCGGTGGTTGCGATTTCGAAACAACCGCTATTTCGAACCAGTGGCCTCAACAGGGCTTCGTATTTAGCTTGGACACCACGTTGAAGTACACACAGCGACCTCCTCCATTGACACCATGCATTTTGACAGCGTTCACTCGAATGTACAGTTTATTAATTTAGCGGTAAAGAGGGGTTGAAATGCATTTCTGTTACACCAAGGACTCGTTCGTGAAAATCTTGAGAACAGCTGCTTTTTTTTCTTTTTCTCCTCATAAACGGGCACAGTTATGAGAATCGGCTATGAAATCCGTCACGCTTCACTGACATAACGGCGCTGCGGCGAACGTGTGTGAGCGAGTCTGAGTTAGGAGGATGAAGAGAAAAGTGCAGCGCCCTAACTGCCTCTCTTGAGAGGGCGCGTGGTCAACAGCGCTACACGGGGGACGAGGGAGGGAGATATACAGAAAGAGAGAGAGAGAGCGCGAGAGAAAATGGCGAGCAGTAATGCGTGAAGCGAGGATGGCAAAGCTCAGAGTCGTGCGCAACAGTCGACTGCTCCCAAGTTAAAGCTCCCGAGTAATCAAGCAGCGCCACTCCTGCAGTCTTTTGTGTCTTAGACGAAGCAAGGTGACAGGACAAGCGTTGCTCCTGTAGCGTTCGTCCTGCCACCTTTACTCTGTCCGTCGTGCATATTAACGCTACGGTTATTGCTTCGAGAGTTCTGGAAAAAATTATATATATTTACGAGTCTAAACTTACACGGTTACTCATGTGTAGTGCTTTATACTGTTCCTCAGTAGCGCTCGCGCTATCGCTGGACATAAAGCACACTGCGGCTGCATTTCGCGACAGAGGCACCGATTGCGATCGATGTGCCCCCGCAGCGGCAACGCCCTTTGTTTCAGCTTAGGAGGATCAGCCCTCGGTGTGGACGTGTATGTGTGTACGTACGAAGTGTGGGGCAGCGAGGGCCGACGCGCAACGTGATTGTGGCTCCACTTGGAGATAGATGCCTGCGGAGCAGCTGCGCCTTACTTATTGTGCCGCGAGACCCTTCGACGCCGTAGTTCTCTCGCGGCTGCTGTAACCTCTGAGAGAGAGAGAGAGAGAGAGAGAGAGAGAGAGAGAGAAAGAGAAAGAGAGAGAGAGGTTTGTGTGCCGCCTCTGACATGCGTCCTTTTATTTCGAGCCGGATAATTCGAGTCGCGCACAATGGCCACGATATCTCGCTGCCTGCAGCGAAAGGCTCCTGAAAGCGCGAAGACTCGTCTCTTCGCACTCAATGCTGTAGCTTCAAAAACGCCTCGCGTTCATTTATCGCTCTTCGAAAAGGCGGCCGGCAAGCTTTTATTCTGCTTCAATTGTGATAATTATTACATTTACGTCCGAAAGCTGCACCATAGCATTTAAGATGAACGAAGTTTATGTAAGAGAGCTAAGAGAGCTTTTATTTTTATGTGTACGTTGAAGTTGTCTGTAGCATTATATAGTGCGCGAACAGCCGATCTACGAGGCTGTCGTTATTCTGCTTTATTACTTTTAATGCGAATATTTGTTCATCCTTCACTACCTTAATCGTCACGCTTTTAACCCTTCTCTTCGGGTTTGCGCAGAATGAGAGCGCCGAGAGCGATCGGCACGCTTGTTCTGGATTAAGAATAGTCATTCTGTAGGAAAATCACGTGAAGCGAAGTATTAAGGAAGGAGCACAGGACAACGTGCGCCGTGCCCTGTCAACGTAGACTGCACATTGTGAAACCGGGCTGGTCGGCAATGCCGATGGTCTGTCTGACAGACCATCGGTTATCCCTGATTTACGCATTGCGTGAGGGAAACGTACTGGCAAGGTGGCGTTGCGGCTCTTTCGCCGCCCTCTACAAGACCTGCCGACTCCAGCCACTTGGGCTTCCCGACCGAAACGATGCGCCAGTCTCAGAAGCAACAGTGGCGCTCCCATTTCATGGCTTACTTTAACCAGATAAGCGAAGCGTTGCCCGATCTACGGCAGCGTGGTCACGGGTACGGCATGCGCGATTGCAACTGCGTATATATACGCAGAACATGGAAATGCTGTCCTCGTGATGAACGTTGGCCAGAGGGCAACGTTCCTGCAGCGTTTCCTGCAAGATACGATTCCTCCGCGCTCGCTATATAGGCTATCTGATCTGGCGCTGCAGTCGTATACGGAAAGCTTGTGTGCCAGCTGCCTATAGGCGTACTAGACAGAACACTGTATACTATAGGAATTAAAAATCTGCAGGCATGTGATGGAGTCGACGGACGCGCGACAAGAGCTATTGGGCAACTATGCGGAGAGAGGCCTTTGGCCCTGCAGTGAGACCTAATTAAGTTGCAGGTAAAAATCTGTCGGCGTTGATAGAACATGTGCGAATGCGTTCAGTCTCCATGCTGAGGGGAATGCAGCAAAATGACAGTGCCAAATTCGATAAGCTAGGTCAATGTCTGTCGTTGATAACTGGCTTCGCTAGTTTTAGAATGCTCGGAAGACAACGCCAGCATTGCTGCCGTTCCCGAAGGCGATCGATTCACATCACTGGCCGTTGCTACAGATTCTATCTGCTACCCATCAAGGGCGCGGCCAGCATGGTCTCGCTCTCTCCATTCGTGCTTCTCTTTTCACCCTTTCTCCAATGCAGGCTAGCGAACTTGACATGCACGTGGTTGACCTCGGTTCCTTCATTCTCTCTATCCCTCTCTCTACTAGTTTTCGAACATTCTCGCATTCGCACGACTTCGTGGGCGTATTACATAAACTGCAGATGGTTACATCACGAAGGTGTGGTGGTGGTGCTGCCATCACTTTGAGCGTTGGCGGAGGAGAGTTTTGACCATCCCGACTATAGCATGAATTTTCGCGTAATACAAAAATAATTATCGAAAGTAGTTTGTTGCTAATTGTTCGAAGGTTACTTACCGAAAATGAATTTCTGAAGTGTCAAATGTTTACAAAGTAAATGGTGCGTCAATGCATCTGTCTGCTCTTATTTTCCTATATATACACTGTGGGGGTTTGTGCTAGCGTGTCCGGCGCCGGCTCGCCGAGGTCTAAAGTTATGTGGCACCCAGCATGAGGCGCCAGCACACAAAGCGATTGCCATGCCCCTTTTGTTTACAAACCTACAGCTTTGTATGTCTTTTCACATGTTGCGCGAAAAGCGCACGTTTCGTGTCGTTAGTACAGGTTGACCATCCGCATGTATCTCTCCTATTGATGAGGCTTAGCTGAGGCACACAGATGGGCCCGTTTGTCACGGCGTTGTGGGCCAGACGGATCCAGAATAGGCGACGTATTCCTGTAACGTTAGACAGTGAACGGTGAAACGATGCGAACGAATAGACGCACGTTCATGCATGCCAGTAAAGAAGCGGGACCTCGTTTTATTTTATTTTTTGTCCCCGTTTCCTGTTCCTGCCAGGCTGCAGCAGAGCAGATGCTGCGACCTTTAGCGAGTCTTCGCTGCAGCGGCAAACTCCTCCCATGTATACAGTATACGTACAGGTATAGCTTTGGTTATTGCGCCGGCTTCCCTGTTTTGTTCGCGCCTATATCACGTGTACCGCTCCTCCATGACCCAGATAAGTTGGCCGGGCAATAATTTTTCCGTGGAAGCTTTTGTTTTCCATATATGGGAAGCGTCGGTGAAGGATCGCCTTTCCACTCTCGCCGATGCTTTCGCACAAACAAGCTCGTTGCGTCGGAGATGCGCAGCTCTTTTTTTTTTTTTTGCAGCCGTGCAACTGTTATGGGGACTTTCGAGTTGCATTTCCCGCGGCGTCGCCACATTGGCCATGGTATAGGCGCTCGTTGTACGTTGCTGCTTCCTTATTGTCATTGTCATGTCGTCATGCCAACGCGGAAGTCATCTACCGAGATCGCAAAAAAAGGAAACGTCTCACTTGCTATGAAATCTGGAATTTCACTTGCGTAGATTTCCACTCCATCCCTGACATAATGCGAGCACCGAACACTGCGTCGCATAACGAGACAGTATTTAACGGAACGCGCTGCTGTATGCACGACAAGACTACTAGCGCCGAGGTGAGAGGAGCTGCCTACCTCTTCTTTTACAGTTATAGCAAGAAACTGTTATTCGCGCCCTAGCTGTGTTCGCTGTCGCGGTTTACTTCGGTTGAAAACTGCAACCCCCTTTTTTTTTTCTTTTTGTGCTATTTCAGCCAACGAGGCTGGACACAGATCTTCTACGCGTATTTCGTGTCGCTCCGTTGACGGTGACGTCAGTGCGTGATCTTGTGACCATTTGTCGTCTGTATCGCTATAGAGAAGGACAAGCGGACGTACTCTTGAAAAGGCAGTCAGCGTTATTTCTACTTTGTGAACGCGTCTCCTATTGTGACCTATAGGCTGTCGTGTTTTGTGTGGGTGCAGACGGCTGCGTCAACTATTAACGTGATAGCGTTAAACAGCCCGTGCCGTAGAGAATCCCGCGTCGGCGTACTGCGTCGGCGACCGGCGTCGGTGTCTTGCGTCGGCGTCCCGCGTCTGTGTCTCGCGTCGGCGTCCCGCGTCGGCGTTGGACGTCGCTTCGGCCAAAGGAATTTCGTACCAAGTTCCTAACCACGCATACCCAACCACTTATCTATTACCAAAGTTGCTCACACCTTGTCTTTCATTCTTTATAATGTTATTCCTCGGAATTTTGAGAACGGCAGCCCACAAGCAAATGTAATGGAAAAAAAAAACACCGACAGCGCATGTACTTCATGTTAGCTCTTCTCAGATTGAAATATTAAAAGTGCGGAACAATTACAGTAGATCGACCCACGCAAGAAGCCGCGTTTCTACCAGAAAACTCGCCTTCGTGCATAGCGTTCGCAGCCAGCGTTTCCAGGTAAACGTTACGGTTACACAAGCTGCAGTTGCCGGGAAGCATGAAAAACAGTACGGGGTCTTTGAACGCTATCGCGTTCCACTCTTAACAGTGGAAAGCGATAGCGTTCGAAGACACCTTAAAGACGAAGCTTAAGCGTCCTCCAAATTTTTGGCAAGGAGCCCCGAGCGCATGTGCGCGCCCTAGCAATATACCAGCTGTGAACTTTCCCATGTCGTTTCGGGACGCCGATCACAGGAGTGTACTTAAAATGGCATTAAAGGGGGAATGCTCAATTAAGCTGTATTAGTAGACTGCGCTTCATACGTCCGCGAATACGTTGGTCTTGCCGAGGTCGGAGACTCGACGTGTCAAAGGGCGTACAGAATGGATGACGCCGCCTTGTTGGTGCCTGTGTAGTACCAGCTGTTAATGACGTCATATGTTTTAGTAGCGTTTCATTTAAATCTACGTAGCTCTTTAAATCTGAATGGGCAATCAACCTGTCAATTTATGTGGGCACCATGCGCATGAAAAAAAAAAAACGAAAGGACGCAAATATAACAAATATCATGAGAGCCGCGTCGTGTCTATGATGTCACGAACGTGCCGCCATATGGGCACGAAATTAAAAAAAAATGTAAGCATGACTTGTTATCTCGCGTATTTTACATATCTACAGCTGTTCGAAACTGAGGGACATCCTAATGACGGAAACAATTTGCGCTCCAATTGGACGCTGTTTGTAATTTGGCGATGTGGTAATGTCACTCACGACTCCTCCCAATACAGAAAGAACAGCGACCCTTGCGAAGGAAGGGCTCATTTTGATGTCAGGTTCAGTGTAATAAGGCGGATATCACATATGTCAGTCGTAAACCTTTTCGACTGACTCGGATTATTGCCCTGCATATGCTGAAATATATAGCTCACTGTGAAGTATACCAAAGTCGCTGCTTTCGTTTCTCCCGTCGGCTCGTACACGCACTGGATAAAAACATGTGAGTGAACAGATTGTATAGAGAAACGTTCGTAAACCTACTGTGGTTGTTACTACCTACACATTTCATACAGGTCAATCCTCTTTCGAGCGGTGCTTGTTATACGCTGCTCGGAGGCACCTTTTCAGTAAAAGGTACGTGCACGGAAGCATGGCTCTAGTGGTAGATCTTCTATGTACTTTCTGTATAAGTTGCCTTTCTGGTCGTTAATTTCTGAGATGCTGAATGTGTTACCTTTAGAGAAACAGAGGAGAAGAGAGCGTTTGCGTGCCTGCGTGCGTGTGTGCGTGGGCGTTTGTTTGTTATAGCAGAAGGCGGAAAAGTAAAAGTGGATACAACGCTGAAAACAAAGAAGCATATTGTTCCAGCGCCGCGGCGTCGTAGAAATTGTCGAAAGTTATGCGGAATCAATGCTTCAGATGTGAGTTGGAAATACACAGGTGCACAGAACGCTTATGTTGAAAGCGCTGCGCAAACTGAACTTGTGCCGGGCCAATTCATATGTAGACAGTTTTTTTCTTGCGTCGTACGTCACTGCCGTGAGCTGGCGTGAGCGAGCGAGAAAATAATTGATCGGTCGAGAAAACTGTTCGGACGTGTCCTGGTTGCTGGAGCAGGTATGAGATCGACAGAAGCAAACGCTTATATAGCCATACACGATCCGAGTCCGCGACTGGAGAGGTCTGCACCCGCAGCAGTTTGGGCGGACGATTCGTTCCGTCATTGCTCTCTATGTGCGCGTGCTACGCCGACCGATGGTCGCTATTCGGGGCCTTTCAACGCGACAGCGTTAAGGAGCTCGTGTCGCAGAAAATCTGGTGTCGTCGGCGGCGTTGGCCGTGAGCGAGAAATGGCGGAAGGCAATTCATAAATAAAAACAACTTGCAAGAATGGCTGGGTGGGAATCGAACCAGGGTCTCCGGAGTGTGAGACGGAGACGCTATTATTTCTTGCATCCGTCGGATGCCGTCCTGTACTGCCCGCTGTTGTTGCCGCCTTCGTGCCCGCTTGCGCGCTCGGCCGGCGAGATCGTACACGGTCGGCTCTGTCTCCTCTGCGCGCCCCGCTTGCGAGCGAGCTTGTGCACGCATTGAGGCGTCATATAGATCTCGAGAGCACGCACATCTCTCGCCGGGTAGCTGCGGATTGACTCACGCGCATCATGTCTTTTTTATGCCTTCTTTTTTTTTCCCGTACTTGACGCCGCATCCGTGCTCTCAGCAACGCCGTAATTCGCACTTCCCGCGGAATAACACAAAAAAAGATGCATATATATATATACGAAGAGTTATATGTAGGGTAAGGAAACGGGCGGAAAAAGAAAGATGGGAGAGCTCACGCGCACGCACGCGCGTCGGGCGCGCGGGAGCAGCTTCGTGCCATCAGCGTGCCCGCGGCAAAGGCGGTGCGCGCGCGCATGCGCTCCGCGCGAAGCAGCGTTGAGGGTGCGCGTGCCTGGATGCTTCCTCGAACATTTTTTTTGACGTGGTCACGTGACATGGGCGAGCCGGCAGCTGCGTGCACGCTTTTCGCACCTGCGCCAACCGGCGGCCCCCACGGTGTTTCCCGAACGAAGGAAGGAAGGAACGAACCAAGCGAGCACCGCACGATGGGGGCGTCGAGCTTGACGCGGCTGTTTGCTGGGCCCAAAGGAATGCGCCACGCGTATATAGTCTCCTTTCGAGCGCATTCGCTGAATCGCACCGGCGTTTACGACACCTCTGATGACAAGTTACGGGCAGGTCCCGTGATGGCAGTCCGCGGCCTCGACGGCTCCCTTTACAAGATCCCCTCGCGCGAGGATCCGGAGAAATTGCTTGTTGTACAGTACTGTGGCAGCTTCTGGCGTCCTGGAGCTTCGTGCGTGGGATGTAGTTCGTTCGACAAGTGCCTGCTCCAGTCGTCACGAAGATGGCGGCGTATGCCGATTTCTTCGTGAAAGCTTCCATGCTGATAACTGCTGATAATCTATGCATAGGAATGAAAAGTAGTCTATAAGATGTCTATGCGCAGTCTCGACTGTTCATGTAATTAAAAAAGTAAGAAACGTGCCTACAGAAAAAAATTATGATAAAAGAAATGGACACAGCCGAGGAAGGTGATAGGGCCAACGCTGGCCTTTCTCGCCTCGTTACTAGTCTCTTTTACGTTGGTTTCGTATTTCTTAATGACGTGGCATACCAGCATGGCCAGCGACAAACCCTACTTTGCTACTACTGTCCGTGTGCATCTCGTGGATTAAGTCTCCTGTGCATTCGTGTTGTTTTATTATTATTTTCCTAATTTTGTCTATGACGGGAAACTTGAGAAGAACGTAGTCCGCAGAAACGTTCTTGCGGCTTTTGTGTACTGACCGAAAACCAGCGTACCGGTGCCACGCCTCCGGTACTTGAGGGCTAACCCGTGCCACCTTGCTGTGTATACCTGAACAGAACCTCCGGTCTGATATAGCTTCCCATTGGAAACCCCCGCTGCCTCTGCGGTCCTCCTGTCGTTTACGGGCGTGTTTTCGTGCTCTGTGAGACCTTGTCGAAAGGGAGCTGTCGGTATAGCATAGCGTATTGTACGCTCATGAAATATGGCTTGGCGCTCCCGGAGCGGTCACGACTCCCCCGTTAGTCTCATGCTTGGGTCCGCCATTGTATTGACAGCGTCGTGGTTTCTCGAATGAAGCAGCGTTGGAGAGAAGTGTAGGAGAGAGGGTTATTGCATAAGCAAAAGCCTGCAGGGAAAGCTTCACCCGTTCTTAGAACTTAATTTGTTTGCCAAATTGAAGGTGTGTGTGCGTTCTAACTCTTGAAAAGGTTGTTCAGCGCGTGGAAAGAAGGAGCAGTATAATTAAACTTCATGAACAATACCGCGCGTGCTTCCGTTATCGAAACCTGCCAGGGGTCAATTATGGGGTACCCGCTGATATAACGCCAGTGGGGTTGGCAATTTGCCTTTTCGGTTTCGACTTTTTTAACATGAGTTAAAAGGGGTGGTGGCGTCCGCCCGCTGCTGTGGTAACAGTTAAAGCCCTTAAGTGAGCTTTTCTAAATGAACACATCCTGGTATTTAAATGCCGGCAATTCCTCGTGTCGTCAACAAAAACATGATTTTTTTATATTCACAACTATTGCTGGGAACCAAGAAACTGCCGGCCTAGCTGACGCTACCAGCTATGTTATTAGGGTGGTCCCGCTGTTTATTGTATCCTATCTGCGCTTCGCTATTTTGATTGTTCTGGTGGAACTGCAAAGGTTAGCGGTACGTTCCTATGTTGAAAATTTAACGAAGTAGTTGACAGGGACCTAAAGAACAAAGCACTACGCAAGCGCTGTGTTTCTCGTTTTTTTTTTTTACGTCTTTGCATATTACAGCGCCAAATTTTTTTACGCGAACCAATACCAACATCACTCTTCTTAGTACGTCTTTGTTGGTGTTATGCTCGATATGCCTGTCTTGGAACTTCTTTCATTGTTTCGAGCGACGCCTCGACTCATTACGTTGCCGCTATACTATATCAGCTGCTTATGGAAGTTTCTGGGACTTGTTAAGGAGAACCATGCAGCCCTGTGCTTACGTATAAGGAACGTACAGTCTGCGCTATGCTGTTGGATTAACTTTCGAGCGAAAAAAAAGAAGAGCATTGGTTTCTGGTGGTATTTTCGTTAATCGTGACACCATGTGCGCCTTTACGGAGATCAATTCGCCTTCAACGACTAGAATGAAGCCGACTATACGTGAGCGAAACGTTTGCCTGCAGAGCGATACTGTCTCGTTAAATTCCTTTATTTGGTAATGCGTAGTTCCCCAACCCCTTTCGACGCGTATATCTGACGTTACCAGTGCTGATAGTTAACCGCATCTCTGTTTCAGGTCGGCCGCCCGCCGGTTGGCCGATCTCCCGCTATGTGTACGTTGCGGTCGCAATCCGATGGAGAGGGGACGCGAAAAGACTCGCGCAGCACGGTTTCGGTGCGCTTTAAAGGACCCCGAGGGTTCGGTCAATCTGAAGCCCCCCCCCCCTCCTTCCTCACCTTAACACTTCAGTTCTTTTTTTCTGTGTGTTTTATAGCGAAATTGTGGCTTTGACACATAATCTTCATAGCACGTAAATGTGTTAGTGTATGTTTACCTTGTTTTTGTTTTTACATTGCTCCATTTTATTGCATATCAAATGTATAGACACTCCAGGTGCATTTCTGTCGTCACCGTGATGTTCCGTATAAAGTCCAAGGGCGATAAGACCGTCGCCGCTCGCCGTATGCTGCCGTGAAGTCGTGCGAGGGTGAGCCTACGATGGCGGCTCAATCTCGCGCACGCAAGGGAGGAAAGCGGGGAGGAAGCGTGCCGTCTTCCGTCGCCCGCAAGGCACCGGGGGGAGGGCAAGGAAGGGGGCGTTCCACTTCGGCGGCTGCTGCGTATGGCGCGGCCGCGGGTGCCCCGTCTTGAAAGCGACGTGATAGCTTCTCGTGCGCTCTGTTATCGCCGCTTAGTTCGCGTTGACGCGAGAGCCGGCACGAAGGTCGATTCGCTCGCTGCTGCTGCCGCTCTTCCTCACGCCAGCGGTTTGACAGCGAGTGTCCGTGCTCATGAGTGACATGTGTTTGTTTGCCTGTGTGTGCGCGACACCATGCTTGTTCAGTATTAAGCGAACGTTTACGAGTTTAATTATACGGCTGACAAAGCTGCTATACTGACTTCGGATAGCTGTCTACCAATTTGCTATCGCAATCAATGCTTCGCCTCTCGAGAGAAACTGTGACTTTTCTTACATCCCACATCACCTCATCTGGAGTTGCCTTCTGCTAGGCTAACCTCTGCAGATATAATTAAAATTTCTCTCATGCCATTACTGTCGCTATTGCTGTATTTGCTCATAGTCTGCAGTAGCAACCCGTTCAGCCGTTCGGTTTCGCGCTCGTTTATCGTGGCTCGTGCAGTGCCGCGCAGGTATTTACGCCAAGGGCCCTTGTCAGCTTCGTCCACCTGTGCACGCAGTGACGGCCGCCGGCTCGCGGTATAATGTGACAGTCCTAAACGAACCCCGAAGGTCACGAAGGGTTGAAGGGCGCATGTGCTTGTTTCAATTACGCGTGCGGCTGGCCGGCATTGAACGAGACGTTGTCGTCCAGCTGTTGTGAGCTCGGCACAGCGCATACCTTTGCTACCCCCCACCCCCACCCCCTCCCGAGTACGTGCGAACGGCGTAAACAACGAAGCGGCCAGGTAGAAATAAGCGGCATATGTGTGCATTCTACGAAAGTAGCTTACCTCAGCGTTTCGTCAGGTCTCTCTTGCTCGCAACTACTTGTAATTCCCGTTTTTCTTTCTTTTTTCTTCTTCTTTATTCGCTATTCCTTCTTTACGTAACCGCTGCCGTAACTTTACTGACCACTGCGCTCGCTAAAGGCACTAAAACAAGAAAAAAAAAAGAATGCAAGGACGGTGGCTGGCCTGCGGACGTATATGTACTTTTTGCTGATCCGCAACCTTGATAATCACTAACCGTTTCTCGTTCTCTCGCTATTTTCTTTTTCCTTCGGTTATACCTTTCATTTCTGTTCTTTGCGCAAGTGGTGAAATTGCCATCTCTCTTACTGTATAGTGCTCCTAACTGACCCATTTCGGTGTACTAAAGAAGTTCGAACCTGAAGCAAGAAATTCCCGTTGGATGCGACGATCGATCATGGGATTGTGCGTTTTCCCTGTGGCAATCGCGCTAACGATCTGAGCTAACTAGCCAGGCGGCTAGCAGGGGCGCGGGTCTAAATAAAAATCAACATCTAAAAGAGCTGCAAACGTTAACCAATAGATTAACCGAACTTCCTTCGAGGTCTCCCGCGAAGTCTGCTGGGTGACAATTCCTCCTTGCCCGAAACTCTTCCACCTCGAGCACTTATTTCGTTTGTTTATGGACTTACGGCCTGAAAGGAAACTGATATTAGTTTTCTTGTCCTCAGGCTGCAAGAAAAACAATAAAAAGGAGTGATACCACTGCTCCCTACTCGTCGTCATGCGTGATATACTCTAACACGATTCTTTTAGTGAAATTCCAAATGCGAACAATAAAACGTTCGCTGCATAGTGCCCAACTCTGTACCGCTGCCCTCCACATTTAATTACACGGTGTATAATAGAGTCCTCGATCGGGGCTTGTTGCGACACCGCAGCTTATTCCTCCGCTTGACGTCTCCTTTCCCTCAGCATCGCTCTTCATCTAAGGACGACCGCGTAGTGGCAAGGCGGCTCTTTGTCTCTTTCTCCTGCTTTTCCTCCTTTATTTGTCTTTCTGTTCTGACGTTCCATCGCGGCTGTTGCCGAGGCTTACCCCCCCCCCCCCCCCCCTTTCCTTTTGCGATCTGGACACGCGCGGTAATACAAGAGTGTGGTGGCGCTTGCACAGCAGGGTGTTCGCTCTCTATCGCAACAGCGCTCGGATTGTTTTTCCCGACCGGGCGCGCCGGCGTCGACTACGGCGCTACACCAGAGCGGATTGTGAGAGGAGGCTTAGCGGAATGTGCCGGCGACAGGCGCGTAGTCGTCGTCGATGGGGTTGCGCGCGTGCCTCTGGCATGCTGCTGCTTGTCACGGCACTTGATCTGTTGTTGCCCGGCGCCCGCTCGAAACTCCGATAAACATTATGCGCTCCAAGAGAGAAGGCTGTTGGGGTACTCTTCTTCTTTTACGTTATTTTTGTTTGAATATATGCGAGTGTACAACGTCGTCGTGGCGCTGAGGCGAAAGATGAGGACCCGAGTTCATCCAGTTCACCATTCACCCGAGTTCATCCAGCACCATGTGGCACTTGAAAACAGGCAGAGGGGAATTTTACAGGATATTAGACGAAAGAAGAGCATTTGCGAGCATTGATATAGGTGCACTGGTCAGATAATATAAATTGAATAGTAGGGTGTGTACAGGTAGTAAGGAAGAGCTACACAAAATGCTTATAAAAAGAAGGATGCTTATTAACTAATGTTTCATAAAAAGGTCATACTCACTCAGGAAAAAAAAAAATGGCTAACTCGTTGTGTGCGCTTGTGCCATGCTTAACGTCATTTTCCGAGTTGAGTTGAGTTGTTGAGTTGAGTTGAGTTGTTGTAGGCTACTGGTGGGATTAGCCTTGCAGTTGCTGCCGGCAATTGCTCCACCGTAGCGACACTTAAAATAATTAAATCACGTAATCCGACACAGACCTCCCAATTACAAATGTGCACTCCTCAGTTCACCATGTGGAAGCCAAATCCGTGTCCTGTAGGTAATTTAACAGAAGGCGAGAGACCTCCTTCCTACACAACCGGTTCCCGCGCGGGAAAACTATGTCCTGAAGCGAACTGTGAGGAAGTCCTGTGTTCTTTAGGGACCCGAATAACACCCTCCTTTCCGCGTTATATACAGTACAGCACATTAGGTAATGTTCGATGTCACCACACACACCACACGTTGAACATAATGGTGATAACGCCAGGCCAGTCTTAAACATCCACGCAGGGGTACGAGCAGAGCCCGTGCGAATGCGGAGCAGTAAGGTCGCTTGGTTTCTTTGGAGACCCTTGATCACACATGGCTTGTGAGGTGAGCTCCACAAAGAACTGAAGTGGCACGACACCGCTTCTCTGAAGAGTCTCCCGTCTTCTTGAGGCACTTTTCTTGAAGGATTCCCAGACAGCGCTCTATGGGCGAGGCTGTCCGCCATCTCGTTGCCTATGATACCTATGTGTGATGGCACCCATTGGAATCGTATGGAGAAGCCTTTGACACTGAGATTTTGCACTGAACGTAGGGAGCTTAGAGATAAGGCATCAGTAGGGAATCCGTGCTCTAACCTTTGAAGGGCGGATTTCGAATCTGTAAGAATGACCACAGGTTGAGGCGTACAAAACCGTAGCTTTTTGAGAGCTGCCTCAATGGCAACGCTTTCGGCCGTTGTGGAGGACACGACTGCAGTGAAACGAACGGACCAATCAAAGTTCAAAGAGGGAATGTGAAAAGCAGCTGCACTAGATCCTCTGACCTTGTCCACAGAGCCATCAGTAAAAATTTGAAGATGACGTGCATATTCCGTTTCAAGATGTTCCAGTACGAGCGAACGCGTTGCTGCCAAAGGAGAACTCCGCTTAGCACGAACGTGAGGAACTGCCAACGAACTATCGAGGCTCGCGAAAGGCCAAGGTGGTTTCGACCTCTTAGTTCGACCTCTAGCGTCAAGACCCAGGTAACCAAGAGTATTAAGGGCCAAGTACGCTCGGGACTCGGATCTCTTTCGAAGGCGCTGTAGAAGGGCTCGGCCGGCTGCCGTCTGTTTGAGGCGGCCAATTTGCATCAATAACCTTTGTGAAGCGATTAAGCTAAGAGGTCTCGATAGAGATTCATAAAGTACTGCATTGTTAGGAGCAGTCTGCGGAACGCCAAGAGCCCTTCTTAGGCCCTTTCTGTGCAGAACCTCAAGTCGTTCCAGCTGTGATATCGATGGGGAAATCAAAGGGAGCTGATACATTATTCGACTCGTCACTAGTGCATCGTGCAACCTGATCATTGAAGAAGGGTGATTTCCCCATTGCTCACTTGCTACTCTACGGATTACATTGAGACGCGAAGATATCGATGTCACAACCGAGTCCACAGCTCGTCGCCACTGTAGGCGGTAGTCGATAATGACGCCCAAAAAGCGCTTATGTTTAAATTGTCGAAGACAAGATTGATTAAGGTCTATCTTCAGCCGCGCATACCTTCTTCCTCTACCTGGAAACATTATGAAGCCAGATTTTTCCACCGAGAGAGTCAACCCCACACCTTGAAGGTAATTTTGAACTGAAAGTAATGCTTGTCGAGCTATCAGAGCTAAACGCTTGTGTTGATATCCGGTTAACCAAAGACAGATGTCGTCCGCGTATATCGACATATGGACATGCCTGCAATGTTTTTGCACTTCAGCGGGAAGACCAGCCATTGCAACGTTAAAGAGCGTTGGGGAAAGAACACTTCCTTGAGGTACACCTCGCGATACCACCCTTTCGGTGCTTGTGGCACTTCCTAACCGCACTTGAATTTTCCGATCACTGATAAATGAGTGAATGAAGCGCAGAAGATAGCCCTGTACGCCCATGGCCTGCAAACTGTTTAGTATTGAGCTCTGAAGGATGGTATCATAAGCCTTTGATACGTCTAGGAAAATAACTAGTGTTGAAAGGCCGAAAGCTCTATGATGTTCAATATGGCTTATCAAGTCCAAGACGCTGTCTTGCGCGCTTAAACCTGTTCGGAATCCAGTCATGCATGTTGGCAGAGCCCTTCTATCTTCGAGCCACCAAGATAAACGCTTACTTGCCAGCTTCTCCATAAGCTTAGCCACGCACGACGTCAGTGATACAGGACGATACGAGGCCAAGTCTGTCATTTCTTTGCCGGGCTTCAGCACTGGGACAACGCGAGCCACTTTCCATGAAGGAGGAACGTCGCCAGTCTCCCACACTCGATTGAGATAGCTTAGAAGCATCTTTCGGTGTTCCAGAGGTAGGTTCTGCATCATCTGGTTGGTGATGCCGTCAGGACCTGGTGCACATCGACGCCGCAGGCCGCTGAGTGCTGTCTGTAGCTCTCGAAGTGTAAACGGGGCGTCCATCACAGACGTAGATGTTGCAGGTGGAGTGCAGGGAGGAATTCCTGAACTTGCACTGACAAATGCATCTGCAAATTCCTCTGCTAAGCACATGAGAGGTTTCTGCTTGCGCAGTGCAAGCGCTTCAAAAGGTTTACTAGGACGAGTGTCACCAGCAAGACTGCCAATGACTCGCCAAATCCTCGTCATCGGTGAGAAAACCGTCAAGCTAGCGCAGAAGGACGCCCACTGCGACCTACAGAGCTTGTTCGTATGGCGTCGAATGGCAGAGTTAAGCCTATTGAAGGTCGTCTTCAAGGATCTGTCGTCCTTCTTCCGCATCTGTTGTCGCTCCGCCCTTCTGCGCGCTGCGCAAAGGTTCCTGAGTTTTAAATCCGGAATCGGAAAATGAGTAGGCAACTTGACCGCTGTGGTAGCAGCCATCTTACCAGAAATCATTTTGTCAATCACATCACCAGAAACACATGTAAGTTGCTCCCTGTATTTGTCCCAATTAACAACATGGCTAATTTTAGAGCCGCGCAAGTGGAAGTCGGCAGTAAACACAAAAATTGGATAGTGATCACTTCCCATGCGGTCAGGTGCAGTTGACCACTTCACGCGGACGTCAGATGAATGCAAGGTTAGGTCTATTGATGTGGCTGAGGCTGGAGGCCGGAAGAAAGTGGTTTCCGAAAGTCATTTTCCGACACCCCCTCTCAAATGGGAATGTTCATTCAAGTTCAGACAAATTGAGCCTTTTCGCGAACGCATTGCTGTTTGCGAAATACTGGAGACGTAGAGGGTGAGCAACCGCGTTGGTGGCGCCATCGCGTAGCGTTGTTTAACCCCAGAGCACAGAGTCATTATTGCTAAGGAAAAAAAAAAAAAACGCAATCAACGTAGCTGCGGGCGCAAAGCGTCTGCGGCGACATAATTATTAACATGTAGGTGTTCTTATTTTCTTCCCACAGTGACACTTACGCTATACAAATATGTTTCTAAACACGTTGTGGTTGAAGAAGGTGCCATGATGAAATCAAGTCACTTTGTCTAAACGTTGGCTGCCAGCCTGAGATATCGCTTGCTCGACTACTGTTGGTCACTCAGTTCCTGTGTACATCATATACGGTTTTCCTCTTTGTATATTTTTCGCATAATTTCAATGGATTCCGCGTATAGATATACTGTAGGATTGTACTATAGACGATCATGAAGGGTAAGGTTGTCATCCACTTGGCACAGCACGAGTGTGCTGCCACCGCGTGAGCCTCCGCAAAGCTTGTTTGGTCAGACGTGCAGTCGTGGGCGTACATGGACAAGCACGACATTGAGCAGTGGCAGCATTCGACCGGTCTTTTCAGAGCGCTGCGGGAGCGTTTCAAACGTTGTCCAAGGCTTCAACCAAGCTTTAATGCGAGCATATAGTAAGTGGGCTCAAATAGCGGCTATGAAGCCCCGTTTACGCTGTTTGACCTGTTTACTGTAGTAATAAATCGCTCGGTAAATATGTTGATAGCACTGTGAATGCGCTCTGAAAGCGACCATTGTTTGAGAGAGAGAGATGCGAAAGGCTGGGAGTTTAACCAACCAAAGGAGAGACATCCAATTTGCTACCCTGCTTTGTGGAAGGGGAAAGTGGATACAGAAAAATAGGAAAACACGCAGAGAGAGAGAGAGAGAGAGAGAGAGAGAGAGAGAGACCCGCACACACGTGCATATAGATTTTTCTGGAATAACACGGCATAGAATTAGCCCACATGAAAGGGCATTAACAGCATGTCGCAATAAGACTGCCCTACAGACCAGCACACAATTTCGTCATCTCGTATTGCGTGCGCGGAGTAACGTAACGACGAGCGTGGCCACCGGCAAGGATCGAGCTCGTCAGTTGCGGTTTGAGAGTCACACGTGCCACTGGCTGGCTGGCTTTACCGCAGTGCGCGCATCCAGCGATCTGCGTGCAGCCGAGTGCATCGGCCGCCTTCGTCGCGCTTTCGTAAAGCGAACGATGAGCCGGGGACCGTGGCGCCGTCGACGGGGCCACGCCTTCCTGCCGCCGTGGTTACTGCCTGGTTTCGGTCGGTTTTTTTGGTTCTGGTCTGTCACTATCACATGGTCTGCTGCCTCGCGTACACACGTGACCGCTGAACGAGCGCTTTGCTGCGACACAACGCGGCTTGTGTGGTACGCCAGGAAGTATGCCACTTTTGCTGTCACCCTGACCAAAACGACAACTGCGGTGTCGTCAGCGCGGCGCGCTATACTTGCTCCAGAAAAGTGCTTGCGCAAAATTGTCCCTCGATTCCGTTCGCCCGCGCCCTCGCTAACTTCATGGATGTCGATGTTGCGCGTGTTGCTCGAACGGAAGCTGTTATAGCTCAGCGGGCCGAAACCGTCGCACCTCCAGGAGGCTGCAGCGTGGAAGTCTGTGCTCATAACCCACGTTTTGGAGACGGCCGGTACAGGAGGGTAGTATGTGTCCATTCTGATGTGTCCTGTCCGAGTGAACGTGCGGTAGGGTATATGAGCACTCCTGGGAACGTGACTTCATATGGGACGAGCAGTTCCTATATCTGCAAAAGGAGTGACCCTGCGCGCTGTTTGTTCTTGGAGCAGCGTGTAAAGGGTTCAGGCGAAGGAGCTCGAGGTGCCAGACAGGTTCAGCCATCTCCACTCAACGGTCCTTTTTTCGCTGCTGCAAATGTGGCGCTGGCGTGGGGCCAAATGGCAATCCGGAAGACTGCGAGTGCTTTATCTGACGTGTGTATGTTGTGGGGATTTGGGGGATTCGACGCGCTATTGCGCTGGCGAATTTCACCCATGTCTGTAATCCTAAGCCATGCCGTTCTTGCTCCGAACCAGTTTTAGTGGTGGCGCTCCACTCGCCATGGTTCGTGGGTGAGGGCGGAGCTGGTGACGTCACGGGAGTGGCCCCTCGTGGCTACTGCCGTGACGGTAGCAGCTCTCTTCTCCTTTGGGACAGCACCCGGTACGTACGATGCTCTCTCTCATCCGCCGACACCTTTGTGACTAGGATTGAGCTCACGCACGGCGCCTTTGCCCGTGCGGGGAGCGCGTACCTCGTGTTGTTTCCTATCCCGACGCTAAGCCTAAGAACGGGTGCCTAGTGCTCGCGCGAGGTCGTACCACGCCGAGCCGCACTCATCGAAGGCCCAAGCCGAAGGAGATTGCCCGAGCTCTCGCGAGTTGGCCCATTGGTTATCGCCAGAGCAAGTAGCATAGCCGCCGGGACTTTTCCTAGCGGCGCGTCCCAGCTTGAGCCTGTGCTCTCGCAGCGACGTGCTACAGGCGCCCTAGCTGTATTTTTCGCCCTTGGTGCGGGACCCCTTTGGTTCCCCGCCGTCCCGGGACCGGGCGTTTGTGCAGTGTTGGGTGCCGTTGGAGACAATAAACGGTTTCCTTCATTTTAGGGCAATACTGTGTTTTTGCGTGCGTCGCTCGGTAGCCCCTTGTGGCCTGAGCTCGCGCGCAGCGGCGCTAGAGGCTGACGGCTGACGCGGCCCTGTGGCTCGCTAAGCTCGAACCCGCGGTGGTCGGTACTCCTGTGAGACCCGAAGACCCCACAATGTCAGTGCATGCGTGTGCGTGGACATATATTCTTGTGATGCGGCGCATTTTTGAATTTTCACGGGGAAAAGCCGCCGTGTGTAGCGTGTTGCGGCTTAGAGCGGTCTCGGAGGTTCCCAATTCCGGCGCACACATATATGGACAGCTTCGCTGCAGTTGCTTGAAAATACGTAGCACAAGCTTAGCTTAGCTTTCGATCGGCTGCATGGTGTAACATCATCTCCCTCGTCGCCGTTGAACGATTAGGCGGCCCCGTTTAAGGGCTTTCATTGAACGAGCTCCCAAAATCGCTTACGAAAAAGCAATGCTCACGGGTAGGAGGGAAGACGCTCTGGCTCAGCACACACAATCTGCAACGCGCGCTGCGTGTTTTCAAGGTCTCGTAAAGAATGAGATCGCCATGCGCGATCGTTCGTAACCCATCAGAGCTGCATAAAACACGCCTATATCGTCTCTATTGTGTTAGCTGTTCTGGCGAAGGTACCGCGCCGTCAAGAATGGGGCGCTACGTTGCGCATTTTGTCAGCCGGGGTCCATGGGCACAACCCCCGGCGCCGCCGATGGTCACTGTCGCCCCCTCTTCCTGTAACTCCTCTGCCATTCTGCGTTTTCTTTCTCCTCGGAGGCTCGTGTTTAATGATCTTTCGACACTCTTGTAGTGTCGCGTGATGTGCCTAAGTCTTATGAAAGCAGTGGGTGTCACTGCAGCACACGTTTTTTGCTGTACAACGCGTCCAACGTGCGACGTTCCTCGCTCTCGCTTTCAGCCTCGTTGCCGGTGCGAAGATGCACACGCTCGGCGGCCTATTCGAGCGCGCTCGATGAGGCGTGTCGGGGGGATCGCGGAAACAAGAACAAAACGCCGGCGCATTGTCTGTCGCGGAATCCTCGCCCGGGGCGTTCCGTTCTCTTTTTCCGCAGCTTCCGCTTCGAGACTCGGCGCGCAGCATAACAACGAGCACGCCGTCGCCGATGTCGCCGCCGCCGCCGTCGCTGTCATCCGGTACACCGCCTCCGCCGCAGACCCTGCGTGCCCTCGAGTGTGCGTGCGAGGCTCGGAATGCTCCCCCCGCGACACAAACCTCTACCTGACCCCTTCCCCCCTGGTGATGGGTTGCCCGCTGCTGTACCGGAAGAAGAATAGCTCCCTTTCCGAACCTGTGCCACGCCGCACAGAAAGCGAAACTGATCGCCCTGCTGCGCAGTGCGGCGTGCGCGCGTGTTTGTGTATGCCGTCACTGTGGGCGCTTTCTCCGTTCACGCGCCGACCGGCAGCATATGTGTAGTTTCACGCTCGGTGCTCATGATTATTCCGTCGCCGCGCCCCGTGCACGGGGTGTGTGCGCGCTTCAGGCACCCGCGCGTGAGCCATTGATGAGCGTTGCGGCGCAGCGCAAATGCTACGCATGTATGATTTATCTAGAGCGCGGTATACCGGATCGGAGCGCGTGCATAGGCATCTCGCTGCTTTCCTGACTGCGTGCTGGCTGAGGAATATAGTGTAGTTAATAGCAGCACCGGCACATTGGAAATCTCGTATTCGCCGGCGCCACTGAGCACGCGCAGAAGTTTCTCGAAAGCAGCGTTGCTGCGCGTGCGCGATTGGCGGCGTAGAGAAATGGCTGAAGAAAATGGCAGCTCTATACATTTCATTTCGGGATCACAATGTAGCTGCGAGCCCAATAAGCTTCTTATGTTGCTTCGAGGTCATTCTAATATACTAAACTCCAATTGCGAGAGCAACGAATCAAATATAAGTGCCAGTATATTGTCGAAAAGTATAGTTTGGTGCGGTGATTGTGGGATATCTATAGTCACACCACCTTTAGATAGATACAAATATCATTATAAAGACAAGATGCTTGCATTGTTTTCCCCACTACAAACCTTTTGCAATGGCGGCATGAGTGTTACCGAGCCCTTCTAGAAGCATCGTGTATACACTACTGCTTGTGGAGCTCTGTGGCTCTAAACATCTGTATATATATATATATATATATATATATATATATATATATATATATATATATATATATATATATATATATATATATATATATATATATATATATATATATATATATATATATATATATATATATATATATATATATATATATATATATATATACAGATGGTCTATATCTGTATTTATATGGTTTATGAATATGGTCTATATGTGTATATATATATATAGACCAAGGCCGAGAGTTCGCCTCCCTGGCTAGTGGTTTCCACGGGTGCTGTTACGTTGGGCGGTGTCGTATCACACGTACCGGGGTCAGCTGCAGCCATAGGCACTTGGTTTCGTTTATATTCGGAAAACTTGCACCTCCTGCTCTTGCGGATAGTGCTTGCGAGCTAGTGAAAGGTGAGGAGTGATTAAACCTTACAAATGGGTGTTGCAGAACTCGCTTTGCGCGTATACTGAGCAAGTGACGCATTGGTACGACGTGGCGTCAGATGCGACGCGTCTGAAAAGTGAATTGCTCCGACTGTTGAAGCTTGTTTATTTATGCAGCTTGCTGGAAGCTCGTCGGATGCGACTGTTGTCACCGTCATGCAGTCGTAGACCGACTGCCGCCTTTCCGGTCATGCGTGGCACTTGGGTTCGCGCTGTCGCCTGTACTCGCCCTGAAATACTATACCGCGACCCCACCTTCCTGTCCTAACTCGACCTGACCCAACAACTCGCACTGCTCAGTCGTTGCACTCCAGCAGGCGCGTATGCGATGTTCGAGATAACGTGGCACAGTAGCCATGGCGAGGAGGTACATCGATTTGGGTTGCAATGAGATACACGCATGCGAGCGAGCGAGCGAGCCGCGTAGGTTAATGTGGGCGGAGCCTAGTACTCGTATTCTCATACGACTCGCGACGCTCTCGTTAGTCTGAATTACATCCGCACTTTGCCCTGAGGGAGCGCAGCTAGCGAAAGGTTCGACGCTCGGTGAAGCGGTGCGGGCACGCGCGCTTGAGGCGGCGAGGCGTCGCCGTCCCGTGACTGGGACTGCGTCTATGTCGAGGGTGCAGCCCTGAACCAAGAAGCAGCTTCGACGTAGTTTGGGCCACCTGCAGTGTTCCCTTTAACGTCACACCAGCGCACAACGCTGAAGCGTGCATTTACATCTCGCCGCGTCGATACATCACTCACGCACCGCGGCGCTCGAAACAGGAACGCGAACATACACGAGTCCTGTCGCCTCGAAAACGCTTAATGTTCTCTAATATGACCTCTGTTACGCCGTTATATCTCTGGTTCTGTTTAGTTACGCTTAACACCTGGATTAGGGCATTCTCTGTCGGAGGAAAAGGGTGACGAGGACGCTGCATAAACATTCGTCCGTGCTTATATACGGCTCTGACTCCATTTATGTTCATTCCTTTTAAACCGTGCGGTGGTCGTCACGCATCATTTTTGTGTGTGCAAGACATATATGACATACTGTAAGTAAGGATTTGTCAAGCGGCGACAGCCTGCAACGTATATTTCTCGCGTATTGAGTCCGGGGCTTTGGAGCATCTCTCTGGCGCCGCGGAGAATCTATCGCCGTATATACGAGGTGGGCAATGTATTTACACGTTATTGTAAACCGCACAAGCGCATTTAAGCCGAGATTGCAGCATGAACATCGTGCGATTTGAAATAGTGGCTAACCCAGTGGGGTTAACCTATCAACACATATACGTCAGTGGTCGCTGCGAGGAAAGTCGCGTCAGTGCACCGAAATATCGCGCAAGCGAACGCCAATCTTATTAAGGAAGGTGCAGCCAGGTCATGATGCAGTATATAGATGTGTACGGTGTACTTGCTTCAGTTAAACACCCGCAGCTCCCACTTATGCAGCGATGCGCAACTATCGCGTTGGCCTCGCGGTTTCCTCCAGCGCGCGCGAGAACCGCGCGTGTGTGTACACTCCACAACCTCATTTACGGTTCTCTTATCTCGCGCGATTTCCACGCGCTCGCCCGAATCTCTTGCCACCCACTCGACGTGTTGCAGTTCGTGGAACCGCAGTTACTTTCCAACTCCTTGAAGCGCATCGAGAGCTTTCCCCCCGGCCACCAGCGAAGCGTTCCGGGCTCGCGTTGCAGGTGACCGCTACTGGGCAAAGTACCCTCCTAACTTTCTTTTATACTCGGCGCTATACTGTATAAACGCGCACCGCGACAGCGTTCGTCCAGCAAATTCTGATGTAGGTTTGGGAATCGAGGACCTTCTTCACTTCTTTCCCAACGTGTAAGTTTCTGTGAAGTTATTCTCGTGCGCTTTTTTTGCTACCACGTCGCGACCTGTGGGCGAATGTATAGTTCGCTGATGCGCATGCGAACTCCAGCGATCGGTCAACAAGGTTGTCCGACCTTGTTAGGACTGCACGGTTCAATACGTCATGCATGTACGCAGCAGTCCGGACGGCGCGTGCGTACTTTGTGTTGCATCAGAGTCATCAGAAAAGCCTGTCAGACTCGGGTCATGCAGGCTGAATTCATCCGCCGCGTATCAATCGTGCTCGCCACCTGCGACACTGCGTGACTTCGTGCCCGGGTCTATGCAAATGAGAGGCGTAAACAGGTGGCGCGAGCGCGGGTTCTAGAGACGTCGTCGCCCGCGTTGCGCTCGCCCGCCGCCTCGAAAGTTATGCGCCGGCACGCTTAAGCAATCGGTGGAATGTGGGTGGCACGTTTGCCTCAAGACACACTCGAGGAGGAGTTCGTTATGCTGCCTTTCAGATGTCCTCACAATCGTATTCGAAACAGATGCACTGACGTTTCTTGCACGCATTAATGACGTCCGCAGCGATCAAGGTCCTTTCGTTGTGGGGAACCAGCAGTGGTCGAAAGGCGCTATATTCTGCTGTTTCAGGGTGCGACCAATTAATGCTGACGCGCCATCTTCGCGGTATGAGGTCTCCGCAAAAGTTAAGTCATGTTTTGAAGCAAACTTGAGGTGTCCAGTTACGTCGATCCATTCCGTAGCCATATGCGCGCGCACAGGTGCGCGTATACGATCCCACTATTTGGAGCGCCCATGCATGCCCCGTTCAAGCGAGACCGGAAGTCTATGCGCCTCCAAGATGAATGCCGAAATTACCCGCGTGAAAAGCACAGCAGGGTCTTCTGGAAGCTGCCTCTTGCGCTCCTTGCATAGGCACATGCGTTATATGGCGCTGACATTAGCACACGATGTTTCGGCGTTGGAGTTTTATTGTGAACTCTGTGCTCTCTCTCTCTCTCTCCTCTCTCTCTTTCTTCATCCCCGCACCCCCTTCCCGCAGTGCAGGGTAGCAAAGCGGACGTGCTTCTCGTTAACCTCCCTGCCTTTCCTGTTCTATCTCTCTCTCTCTCTCTCTGTCAAATATTCCGCCTTATTGTCGATTAAGCCACCTAGCTTGTATACGGACTCTGATTGGCTCCATTAAACTCTAACAAGGAGTAAAAACGCGCATGTCCCGCGCATTGGGGGCCAATTGAACATCCCCAGGTGGTCGAAAATTAATCCTGGGTCCACCAGTATGGCGCGCCTCGTAATAAGAGATCGCGGTTTTGGCGCGTAAAAGCCCAGAAATAATTAGTTTTTTTTTATGTACTAGTAAATACGCGGCGGTCGCAACTCGGCGGTCACGGAGGTCACCTTGCTCTTGCGCGCGTTCGCCGCACCTCGCGGCGGCTTTAAAGCTCCCGAGGGCAACGCGCCCCGACGTCCGCCCATCCGAGAAACGCTCTTCTCGGGTTCATTGGCTGCACAGAGGCCGGCCGGCTGCCCACGACTGCTCGCGCGCAGGACAAAACACAATGGAGCCGCAAGCAAAAGTGCGATTGTTCTCCTTTACGTCGTTGCGGAGGTGCGCGAGCGCACTCCGCCGCTACCGTCGTCGCTGCACGGCGGCCTGACTGCTGCGCGTCGCTCTCCATCGCGCGGCTTTCCCCTCCTCCCCGCCGCCGTGGTCGCGGCTCGAGCTGACAGCACCGTCTCCCTTGTGTACTGCGTCTCCGGAAAAATAGTGCAGCACTACGAACGCTATCATAGCGTATGTCTTCAGTCAAACGGGGCGTCGATTTCACTGCGCCGAACGACATTCGCACCTAAGTGCGCGGTTAGAGAGCGGCCGGTATGTAAATACTTGAGCTGCAGAGACAAACTGCGGGTACTTTGTAAACAAAAGGAGCCCCGCGATGCGCAAGTGTGCGAGAGCGCTCAATCGGGTGTAGCAAATCGAACACAAATACGCCCGCTCTCGTTTCCTTTGGCCTCTTTACTCCCGTTTCGAATGCTATCCGTCGGCAGGAAGCTTCTTGAAAAACCTGTCTCTACGTTTACAAGCCTCCTTTTCGACAACAAGAACTTGATCAGATGGGACTTGTAACATAGTACAGCACTGATTTACGGCCCGAAGTCTTATATTTCGCGAGACTCCCCATGGGTGCCAATGACAGTCCTAGCCCCGACGAAACCCTGACGGTAGACTCGTTGTACTACGTGGCATCGTGTTCTGTAGCTTGTTCAGCACCACCTTCCAAACTATCGTCGAAGTCGCGAAGCGTTCTTGCTCCGCTTTAGCGTTAATCCTCTTGAAATTAAGCTCCGGTAAACTCAGCTATAGCCTCGGACAAACCAGCCACATCGCTGCACGGTTTTGATGAATAGAGTTCTTCCCAGACCTCGCTACATCTCTCTCTCTCTCTTGACGCGACTTCATCTCTCGGGACCTGATGCGAGGTAGGTGATATCAATGCTCGCGCTGGATGGCGCCTTCTTCTTCCTGAACGTCCCACCAGGGGCACAATGGTTTGCCACTGTGAACATACGCGAAAAAAAAAAAGCTTTTCTTCTCTTTTGTTTTGTTTCTTTGCACTCTCTTTCTCTGCTTCACGGTGTGTGTAGCTACGGTCAGCTTATAGTAGCTGTCTGCAAGGGCTCTCCTGGGTGTTTGTCGTCGTAAATACTGAGTTTAGCGCAGCAGAGTGTAACTGCAGTGGTTGGTGCACACTTTTCGAGCGTCATAGGCATGCGGTGACCGAGGTTGTGCAAACAACTTCGTGTATTGCACACGGGAGGGTCGGAACACAAAGCAAGCGTGCGAAGAGCACATATAAAGGAGAGCATTAGATTAGGGGAACGCAGACGTTGGGTCCCCTAATCTAAAACTCTCTAATATGTCGATCGATAGCTTTGCGGCAAGACCATGCTATACGCTGCTCACTACGCTGTTTAGTGTAGTGCACACAAAATACCAAAGATAGCGGCCGAATTGATCGCGGTCGCCGTAGCACTATTGGTACAGTGCAGCGCACGCGTAATGCAGAGGTTGTGGGTTCGGTTCCCACCGGCGACTAGTTACGTTTTCGTCCACACTCGTTTTCCTTTTTCCTTATTTTTTACGTTTCAGTTCTAATCACAGCTAATTGCTCCTATGCTTTCATTGGCTTCAATGTATATTGGCTTTGTATGGTCTGTGATTAACAAAAATCAATCACCCCCCCGTTTCCCTTTTTCTCGTTACGCAATGTAAGTATATTCGAAAGACAGATAAAACACTACTACTACTACTACTACTACTACTACTACTACTACTACTACTACTACTACTACTACTACTACTACTACTACTACTACTGCTACTACTACTAACTGCAGCTGTGCTAGTGTGCCCGCACGAGAACGATGCCTTCCGCGTTGCTTTTACGCGTGTACAGCGCCGTGAAGTATGGTTTATGAAGATAATGATGACCATGTAAGTGACATCTGCGAATACGTTGAACGAGAGTGTGCGTTTTTTTTTGTATGTGGTTTATTATTTATTTTTGCATAATGCTTGTATCAGTCGCGCGTGACGTATAACCGTGCTCGCGTCGACATAGCCTGACGAATAGGGCTTTACCGACTTGATGTCGACTTGCAAGCTCCTGGAAAGTGAAACTGTTGGGTGGAGAAAGTAGAAGACGAAATGAAGTGATGCATATCGCTTCACACACACACACAAAAAAAAAGTCTCGTGAAGGATTTTTATTGCAACTTTGTTATGCCAACACAGCGTTATGGCGCAGAGTTGTAGAGAATAACTTGTTCACTTGAATATGGCTTACTGGGCAAGGAAAATATAATGTCAAAGGATGCATGGCACGAAAAGTGTTCTTATATAGAAAGTCGCGTGTCTCAGGTAAGTGACAGTCAGGGAACCGCTGGAGAATGGCCAGACAAGGAGTTTCAGCAGTCGAGAAAGAGTTGTCGGAACTCGGAAGGACTTTGTGAAGTCGTTCGTCAGACGTCTGCTGTATTACGCGTCAAATCGTTCTCCTTGCTTCTCTTCTCGCAATGCTGACGACTATTTAGTAATTGTAAGGTAAGCCGGACGCTAGCCGCTGAGCACGCAGAAATCTCTGTACGCTTCCGTTCGTAGCAGCTGCTTTTAGGTGTAAGCGATTTCGCGCTGATCGCTGACTCATCTCGTTTTGTTTTCAAGAGTGGCATGCGCGTGCAGAGCAAGCGTCCGCCTCTGGAATGCGCTGTCGCAGAGATTTGCCAAGCGCCGGGAAGAAAATTTATCTGCCTTCGTGTTCACGTTAAAGGCTGGAAGGCCTGGCTTCCGAGTCTTACCCGTTGCTATAGCCATCCAGGATACGCTTGACCGAAACGGGTATGACGTGTACGCGTACACGCGATATGCGCGACGTCTCCATTCTGAGCGGAAGCGAAACGCAAGACGTCGTGTCTGGTTGCTCTCGCTTGTTGTTTTTTTTTTATACTATCATTCGCGAGCCTATAGCTGACCGCAGCATCTCGGTATTTCACGACCGCGAGCGATCGGCAGGGAGCGTTCAAGGCCGCGGAATGTTCCGTGCGTTGACTGTGAAGAAGGCGCGCACTGCACGAGCTGCCTTTCGCGCGTATTGCCCGCGCGCTGCATTCCGTTGTAGAGTGTAATGCACATACCCTGCGGTCACGGATGTTATGGGCTTTCTCGCTGTGCTGACAGGTTTGTCTTCTATGCCGCGAGTGGCCGGTTTTCCTTTCTTTTTCTGTTTTTTTTTATTTCTCGCACTCTGCGATGTTTCGTATGTGACTGCCTTTGAAGAACATGTCTGGCTCTGCCTTACGGCACAAGTTATGAACCTCCTTGCTTCTTCGGGCGATACGCTGTTGAGCCGGGCTGCTGATTTGCTTCACCCGTTCGTTCCCTTTCTGTGCGTCCGTACACGACCTCATCGCGTTATCGACGCATGCAAACCCTTATTGATGGCACCACTCGTGAAGCTGCACCGCATCGGGTGATTTACTTAAATGGTTTTAGCGTGCCTGCGAATGCTTAGAAGGAAAGCCCCCCCTCTTCAAATTATAATAATTTCTGTCACGAGTATAAAAGCTGCGCAACGTACGCGGGCATTGCTGTTTGATGGACGTGTACTTTCTGCTTGATAAGTCGCCGGTTAGACCTGTGTGATGCTATGTCATCATTGTTATAGTCGCCACCGTAATGAGCCAATTTAAGTCCTCCGCAGAGCACCATCGGGTTGGTATGACGCGAAACTGGGCCGATTGGATATGTTTAGGGAGTGCCTTATGGTGTCCTCCGTTCGCGGTTCCATGCTTCGTGTCGTCGCATGCCTTTCCCGGGATGCGCGCGCTGTGTACGCGAGTGACCGACACGTGTCCCGTTCTCTCTCTCTCTCCCCGTGCAGGTCTCGCGCCAAGAAGTGCGCGGCGCCGGCGCCCCCCCGCAGCCTGGTGGGCGGCCCGTCCTCGTCGTCCGTCGGGGCCCAGCAGGCCCTGCGCGCGACCGGCAACGGGTCGGTGGTCAGCTGCCCGCCGGGCGCCACGGGCCGGGCGCTGAGCGACGACTGCGCCATCGACGACCTGCTCGAAGGGCGCATGGACCTGCGCCTGGTGCTGCCCGACGGACGCGAGGTGCAGGTCAGCGTCGAGCGGAGGTGCGTGGCGGGCTCTGTCGAGGGCGCGGTGCTTCGCACGTGTTTCCCAGAAGGAGTGAGCGCCATCTACATGGGCGGTTTAAAAAAGAGATGTTACGGCAGGGAAAAATTGTGAAGGAGACAAGGACGAAAGCAAAATACGAGTGAATGTTAGTGTAATCCGTTTTGTTCTTACATTGTCCTTTTTGTGCTTTTGCGTCCTTGTATTTCCTCTCATGCAGGTATTTTTCGTTTTATATGGATTCTGACTTCAAAGGAAAAGGAATAGCACTGCTGGCCATGGTAAGTGCCAAGCTTGGTGCTTGCACCTCAACGCCAGCTAACTGATGATTCGGACGGAGAGGAATGAGAAGGACACGTCGTGAATATAGACAGGAAGTAAATAATTTTTACGCAGGCACATAAAAAGTCTTGAGGAACTACCAAAAATCCGTCACGACGCATGGTAAACGCCATGGTTTACAAACACGCACAATAGTGCTGCGTTCGTCGATGACGTCATTAAAGCGACGATCATGGGTGGGCCTCGCCCTGTCGTGTCGCATATACTTCATCGGAACTGCTTTCTTGCCGTTTAACCCCCGCCCCCGTTCTTTCCCCTGCCCTAATTGTTTTTGTAAGCTGGCCTTGCATACACGGCACGAGCAATACCAAGACGTCGGCGAGCCTTTTGCTTGTGGTTAAAGTCTCCGGCTCTCCTACGTATTGCGACTGTGGTATGGCAGAGTGAGAAACTCTTCAAAAGCTGCCAACCCGTATGGAATTGGGTGACGAGAAAGAAAGTGCGTAGCGCCGTGCACGAGAAAGCTTGTTTGGAGTTCGCAGCGGCAGGTGAAGAAGCGAGGAGCATAGCATAGGAGATGCGATTTGTCACGCGTACTATTCTTTCGCTGTCGTAGCCGCTTGTATACGGGCAGCTGCGAACACCATCCACGGGTATAATATAGGCGTTCCGTAAAAGAAAAGAAAAAAGAAAATAGAGCAGGAAGAAAGCCGAGCTATATGGCGGCCCAGGTACGCAGCCTGAGCCGGTTCATTATCCAAAGGAAAATATTTTCAGAACAAGGCTTCCAAAGCCTTGGCTCGAATTTGACTCTTACAGTAATGATTACCTTTGGGGCTACCGCATTTGGTTACAGCCACAGGAACGTTTGGCAAGCCCTCTACATCTTTCTGCGCTAGACAAAAAGAATTGCATGCTAAAACTCTTCTTTATGCTTATTATGTTCACATAACTTTTGCTGTAATACTTAGGTATTTGATCATTGATATATGTAACAGTATACTCTCTCTCTCTCTCTCTCTCTCTCTCTCTCGCTCGCTCGCTTGCTCAGTGCCCGTGTTGTCTTCTTACTTGGGCATCTACACATGTACTCCTGGTCGTAAAACCTTCGTGGTCGTTCCAGCCTCGACATTCCGGCTTCATGGTGTTACGTCATGAGGTCGTCGTCACACCTTCTATCCCATCCCACCGCCCCTAGTTGTCGACAGCTTGGGCCACTAAGTACGGGCTTGTGGTCGTTGCACGGTCTTGATTCCAGCTTTATCATCCGACTCTCGTCATACCTTCGTCGTCACACGCCATCTTCGCCACACAGTCTTCATGCATTCCCTGTCACACCACCATCGTGATGCCGTCGTAGTCATACAATCGTGATCAATCCAGCTTCATGATCTTGCTGTCGCGTGCCGTCGTCGTCAGGCTTTCTTAGTCATACTGGTTTATTTATACAGTGATCGTTACACCATTGTCATAATGCACTCGTCGTCATCTCATTGTCCTCATGCGGTTGTTACCCCATCGTCGTGATGCCGTCGCGGTCGTTGTTTCGTCGTCATCTTAAGTTCGACATCTGATTCACGTATAGCCGTCGTCGTGAGCCATCGTCGTCTGGTTGTCGTTTCACCATCGTCATTTCTTCAGTACTGTCATCCAATTTGTCGTCATTCCGTCATCTTCATACCACCTTCGACGATCCATCGACGTCATTCCTTGTTCGTCATTCTATGGTAATGATGCTGTCGTCATTCAGTCGTGATTGTGCATCCGTTGTTATACCGTAGTCTTCATGTTGTCGTCGGGGTGTCATTGTCGTCATTCCAGGTTCTTCCGGTTCTCGTGACATTGTCGCCATACAGTTTTTTTTTCATTTTCATTTTATTTGGGCAACACAAATACAAGGTTTGCCATCAAGGTAAGGCAAAAGGAGGGCGTAATCCTCCTGACTAAGGCCTTTACCTCGCTGGAGCAGCAGAAGTAGCAGTCAACTGATGAAACAAAGTACAACTAGTAAGACACAAACCTTGAAAACTATTTACAGCAAAATTTTAAACACATTGAAAAGTCATCTCAATTGTCATCTCATTGTCCTCAGGTCGTGGTCGACATGGTGTGGTCTTTACACCATCGCATAATTTAATAATCAACATCTCATTGTCCTCAGGCCGTCGTCGTTTACCGCCTTTGTCGTTCCGTCGATAAAGTTATTTATTCCTCATTTCATCATCACTGCGTCGGCGTCATACAGTCATTGTCATGCCTCCATGCTCATGGGCGACCTTGGCAAGCGAGTGCCATAGCAATGCGGGACTATATCTGAGTATGTGGCATGCAGCCGCGGCAACAGAACTCTCACAATTACTACAACACGTGTTAAGTAAACGTGACTTCAGGAATGCGGTCTGTCGTTGCATTGCTCGAGTGATATTCGCATTACCGTCGACAGTCATCGTCAGATGACTTTTACCGTAATTTTATTTACTTCTCTCATATTTCGAGGTTATGGAGAAAGCCCGAAATTCATTATCTGCTAGCATAGGCTACATTTATCTTAGTGCCTCTTCTGTAGTCGCTTTTAATGTTTATTCTTTATGCAGCCACTTATTATTTGCTCCCTTATACTAGAAGGAATAAAACGTATTGCCACAACGCCTGGATCTTGTTATCACCTTGTTTCTGTGAGCGCGAGCACCGGCCATTTGAATCGTATGCGGGCCGGCACACTGTCTGCGGAGCCTATGGGCGTTAACAACAGGAGCAAGCGATTCCGCTTTCCAGTGCGCACGTCATGCGGCTGTTTCGTTTGGCTCTCGCGCGCGAGCCATATCTTATTATGGCCGCTCATAAAGCGTTAATGAGGCGGTGGGCAAACTCTTATCACAGTGCGGAGATTACCTACAAAGGGTATTAGCTTCGCGTCTAACGTTTTGTAAGGCTTATGCGATCAAGACAGTTACATGCTTCGCTTACACAGTATACTCATACACTTGCAACACGACGGGTGTTAAAACTATGCTTCGCAGTTAACCAAACGGCGGATAGCGGGAACGCTTCGCCGTGTTCACAAACGTGCCCTGACTCTGAGCTTTTCCTCGTCTTCGGCTTATAAATTTGTGTTTGTGTGTTGCCGTAACTCGTAACTATGGTTGCACGCACAAGCGCAGTGGTGCGCTCGTATTTGTGTCACAGCTGTTGAAAGGAGTCGAGGCTGCGTACGGGAGCGCTGCAGCGTGGGCCCAGCTTCTTCTTGCATTGAAATGGCTCTGCGTTTGCGTGATATACTGAATAAGATCGCTTTTGTTATTTGTTTCTTTCCTCCTCTAATATCTTTCTCATATAGGTCTCGTTAGGCAAATGAAGCAAATCGGTATTTTTGCATTGGTTTCTTTTATCGTTCGGTGAAGGAAAAGGGAAGCCACAAAAGCTTTTCACTCAGGGTACTGGGTGGTTGGTGACGGTGGTGGGTTGTTCTTTTCTTTGTGTTCATTTATTTCCTGTCTGCGCTGCGCAAACTGTGTTCAAGAAGAATGTACCGGGAGGCCCTGTTGACTTGCTTTGCTTGGCCGACAGTGGTACGCCTGAGCGACACCTACGGCATCGTCATCAATAGGTTGTTTCAGAGTGATTCGGCAGTTCTCTTCTAAAAGAGTCCAAAGCGGAGAGACACGCACGCTCGCATGCGCACATACATACATACATACATACATACATACATACATGCATGCATGCATGCATGCATGCATGCATGCATGCATGCATGCATACATGCATACATACATACATACATACATACATACATACATACATACATACATACATACATACATACATACATACATACATACATACATACATACATACATACATACATACATACCAGTGGCGTAGCCAGAAATTTTGTTCGGGGGGGGGGCTACGCCACTGGCCCAATACATATATATATATATATATATATATATATATATATCTGCACGTTGCAGCTCAGCCTCCACCTTAAGAGGAAGCTTTAGCTCGGGTGCTCCCATTTAAGTACATGTAGCAGGGGAATTCGTTTTTCCCTGCAACCACTTCACCAAATTTGAGGAGGTTTGTTGCATTTAAAAGAAAAAGTTTAATTCTAGTGACTACTGGTTTCGAATTTTTCATTTAGGTGGTCAATTATTTATTTAAAATTGGCCAAAATTGAAAATCCTCAGAAAACGAAACTATCAAGAATAAATCTCCGTGACTCAACAATGAAAAATGATATCACAATTCTGTGAATTGCATCTAATAGTACATCTACAGCGGACAAAATAGATATGCTACACATGAATCTCAAAAAAATTTAGTATTGTGGAAATACGGCTTTTGCAGAACCCTTGTACACAACGTAACCAATTCACGTAAGATACAAATTGACATAACAAATTTGTTTGCTTTGACTGTTATAATAAATGCCATTTACAGAACCACAATATCTGTTCTTCATGCATAGCTATTAGTTTGTAAACGTCGTGCTTCTATTTTTTCAAACTTTCGAATTTTTCAAAATATTTTAAACAAAATTCAGGCCCTAAATCGAAGTTCTGTTTCCAACAGACACTAGGATTTAACTTTCTGTAACTTCCAAGACCGGGCCAAAACGATGGTTTTGGCCCGGTCTTGGAATGCCTTTGCAACGTCCTTTGAACCGTTTGCTCCAACGCTTCACAGTCTTTCTTTCTTTCTTTCTTTATTGGTATATTTATTTAATGAAATGAAGTGTTCAACGTACACGGCAGTCATATGGTGATTAATTTCTGTTTTGGAAACACCTTCAGCTGTGAAAAAACTTCGCGGCACCGGGCTGTTCAACTTTTGAAGTGTCCATTATGTGACGCAACCATATTTAACCCAGAGTATGAGAGCATTAAAGAACATTTATCTTCACACCTGCGTGTCACTTTTTGTAAATGAGACATGCCGTTCTCCTACGCGCATGCCTCGCAGATAGTGAACCGAACCATTATTGCGTGGTTAGGGTATGCTCACTTTCATTTGACTCGCCCTCTTACATTAGAAATGCAAAGATACAATGGGATATACAAATGCGAAAATACGGCTTGATAAAGGACAAAAAGTGTCACTGGAAACAAAGTTCACTGCATGTATACACAAAACCTCGCAACAAGATATTTAGGTATACGTATAAGTCTCCAATGAGTCTATGTACGTAAGAAGAAGTAACTGTATATAATGCGTCAAAAAAAAGGCAAATAAACATGTTGCACAATCATAGGTTCACAGAATCCTAGATTCCGCACCCATTCCATCCACTCCCCCCGATGTATTGCGCGCGACGGAAGGCGGCGCGCTTGCTCCCCGCTTTTCTCCTTTGCGCACACAAGACTGAGCCACCATCGTCGGCTCACCCATTCCACCTCCCCTCCTACGCTTTCACTCGCACATACAGCATGCAGCGCGTGGTCACGATGTTATCACCCTTGGACTTTATACGGAACATGAGGGCGATGCCAGGAATGCGCCTGGAGTGTCCATATAATTGCTTTCGCAATAATATAATAAACGTATCCGGCAACTGAAGCGTCCCGTCGCCCATTACTTTCCGCAAAAGAAGTATCAAAATCGAACTTTCACCATGCGACAATTCGCTGCGCTGCAATAATGTATTTTTTTCTGTGAGGCGGAGGCACCGAAATGAAAAAAAAACCGCATAGGAAAGTATGTTGGCCAGAATCGAATGCCTACTTCGGGCACCTAATGGGGCTACGGAAGGAATACCGAAGAAAACATGAGACGCTTGGTCCACTGAGAACCATACGCATACTGCTCAGTATCCTACAGCGGCGAAACAAGATTTTCCGGAAAGGCTCCGCTCAAGGAATGCGGTGCAATCCTTCGAGTCCCCACAGTGATGGCGGCGAGCGACCATTGTTTTTTTTTTTTCTCGTCTGCTAGCCAGAAGGCGTCCAAAACTCTGTCAGGTGAAAATCCACTCGGCCAGAGCAAACCGAACGCGCACCGAAGTGCATCGCACGGTGGTCGGGGCCATACGAGAAAAACGTATGCGCTCTGGCTGGCTCTGGCAGCCCGCTGGTAGGGTAGCGAGAACAAAAAAAAAAAAACAAAAAGAAGAGGCTCATTGTGTTTTCGCGAATAAAAGTCAAAGTAGGAAAAATAAATGAGAACGTAGTCACTTTGGCTGGCTTTAGTGTGTTGACATGGATGTTCTGGCGTAGGTTAAAAAAATTGTTGATATCTTTTTTATGTGACATGACGGCACAAATGAACCACCCCAACGCTTCGTCTCATTGTACCTTGCTGCCTACTTTGTCAACTCGTCTGCTAGTGTGTTGATTTGGCTTGTCTCGTTGTATGTTCCGATGTAAGACTTTAGAAAAGTCAATAGACCTTTGGCGTCAAATGTTTATAACAACATTAAACCCACAAAGTTCCGCAATTGAAAATCTAAAGCACAACTTTGGAAATGTCAATGCGCCTTTCACATCAAGAGCTTATGAGATTTATACCCATAAAGTTTCGCAATTGATATCCATGCGCTCCATAGATTCCGTGGCCTCAGCGAGATGCCGCGGCGAGCCCGCTCACCATCAAAGCGCCCTTGAAACTTTGTGCTCGGATGGGACTGCTTGGCGTTATGTGACTCCCGGTGTATGGGCGTTGCCACGAAATCCAGCCCGAGTTTGCAATCTTCGCGGTTAAATGTCTTATCGAGCGTCAAAAAGACATTCTAGACAAAATCCAGAGTGATTTCCGGCGCCGGGGGTCGCTTTGGTCGGCGGTGCGTGGACAGCACGAAAAAATTTCGGGGGGGGCTGAAGCCCCATAAGCCCCCCCCCCTGGCTACGCCCCTGATACATACATACATACATACATACATACATACATACATACACACATACATACATACATACATACATACATACATACATACATACATACATACATACATACATACATACATACATACATACATACATACATACATACATACATACATACATACATACATACATACATACATACATACATACATACATACATACATATCCAGTCATCAAATTTCAGTGTTTTGAAGAAAAAGTTGAAGAAAGCAATAACAAAGGATGCACGTTTGTATTGCGTAGAAGCTATTTCAGTGGAAGGCCATGCACGGCCATAGCCGTGCAAGGTATTTGGCCATGTTCTGCCGCGAATGCGGCTGCACGCCGGATTTAGATCGCACATCGGTTCTGTTCACTCACACGGATCAGTTAACCCGATATATCTTTGAGGCATACCATATAAACAAGAAAGGGACGACATGTGTGAACCAGTCCTCGTTATCGTTCCATGACAGAGAGGTATCCTTTCTAGAGGACAAGGGTCACTAATCGGCCCATGCGTTTATATATAGATTAATTTTTTCCCCACCAATACTGCTTATTGTGATTTTCTCTCTGTAAAGCCCTTCAATTCAAATTTTAGCAATTCTTCTAGCTCCGAGCTCATTTACTGCGACAGCAGCAGGCTGAAGCGATGGAGACTGCGCCACCGGTGTTGATGTTGGCTCCTCCAAACATCTTCTCTGACGACAACGGCCCAAATACGGGAGGAAATAAATAAATAAATAAATAAATAAATAAATAAATAAATAAATAAATAAATAAATAAATAAATAAATAAATAATCTGTGACGTCACACTCACGTACCGGCGCTCGGGTTCCGGGCGAAATTCAGGTGTAATGAAACCTTGACCGTCATTTTCTCGTGTAATAATCAGCCTCTTATCGCGAAATTAGCGGAAGCAGTTTTCAAGAAATGCCTTATTAGTCTAAACCGACTTAGCTGTTTCCCTTCCCTTTAAAGTATGTTGCTCATCATTCACCCGCAGCGGTGGCTTAACGGCTATGGTGTTGCGCTGCTAAGCACGAGGTCGGTGGATCAAATCCCGGCCGCGGCGGCCGCATTTCAATGGGCGCGAAATGCAAAAGTGCCAGTGTCCCCTGCAATGGGGGCACGTGGAAGATCCCCTGGTGGTCAAAATTAACCCGTAGTCCGCCACTACGGCGTACATCTGAATCAAATCTGGGTTTTCGGCACTTAAAATCCCATAATTCAGTCCAATCGTTCTCGTACATAGCCACCAAATCGCCCGATAAGATACCATTGCGGTTAGATGTGGTAAAATGGGCCGCACAGCTGTTGAGAGGCACGCAGGTCTAATTGGTTGCGGACGGAAAATTACTCCGATGTTCAAGCTTCCGCCGCACAGAGGTGTTGCGTTGCGCGCCAGCCGTTGCAACGTCCGCCGCGGGTCAAGCCGGAGATCGCTATCTCGTCGGGCTGCTGTGAATGAGGCCCTGCAGGGCAGCGCCGCATTGGAACGCGTGGAAGAAAGCGAAGCCGAGACTGCAGCCGCGTCTTTTGTCCCTGGCGCCTCTGTGTGCGTATATACTCCGCCTAGGGCGACCGTGTGAGCCCTGCAGCGACCCCGCGATCTGGAGATAAGCCGCGATAATTATACGGACGCAAAGGCGACGTGACGGGAGCGAAGTTTCGGCGGCGCGCGCCGTAGTGCCCGCACTGCGGGAGTCTTTAGGAAGGCGGGCCTAGTCGTTAGTAAGTGATATTTCGACTACTTAAAGCCCCTCCACCCACGTGTAATATGGAGGGGCTTCACGCCTACCCTGTGTCGTTTCAACAGTCCGTTATATCTGGACCCGAGATCTAAGCTTCACGAAAGTCGGGCTATACGCAATTGCCTCGTGAATCAGTACATCCTCAGCAGCTATGTAAGTGACGATAATTAAGTTTTTGGTAGACGATGATATACAGATGAACCGACTGTGGCCATCTTTAAGCTTTATCACTGAACAGCGGTGGTCGTTCACTCTATCCAAACATCTGCGTAACGAGCATCATTTTTGCGTGGTCTCCGAGATCGGGTGACGCGTGGTATTCTGTGTTCTCGGGCGTCTGATGTTCTTGATCGCGCTGCCATTATTTATGTTTGGAAAGGAAGTTGCAGAAAGAAGCTTTGGAGGCGTACGCGCGGCTTGTGTCGCCTACGTCACGTGTTCTCTCGCGGAGCTTCTGTCGATGTTAGAAGAGAGCCAGCTTTCCTTATTGGAGATTTCCATCATTACGTTAGTTTCTGTCGCGTAAACGGCACCTTATCTACGTCAGAGATGTTGCGTCATCTTGGTGTCCCTCCTACTTTTCTGCTTTCCTCGTTACCTATCTTTATATCTTGAATTTTTCGACTTTACCCTGCAGACTTTTCTCACGAGCTTCGTTATAATGAATGCCATGGGCTGTTGCCGCCACTTGCTGAGGCGTTCCAGAATAGTGCAGATGCATGCAGGAGTGCTAAACTCTATAAATATAGTTTTCGTCATGCGTATTGCGTATCAACCGTACGGCAATACGGTTCGCCGACCGGAAGGACTTGCCAAACGGTCCAAACCGCCAAGTGCTTTTCCGCACAGTAATAAGGCATGAGCGAATCTCTACAAATGTTAGAAAGTTTCAAAGGATATTTAGCTCAAAACGGAAGATATTCAGACTTATAGTTTTCTGTTTTTATTGATAGAAAAGCATCAACGTGCATTAGAATTTGCTGTGTGGGCAGCATATTGCTTAAATATGTAATCACCACGAGAACAACTGCGCGTGTCATTCTGGTTGCTTACGGAGAGAAAGCTCTGCAGAGACGTAGCTGGGAATCACGTACTACAGCTTCTTCCAAAAGAAAAAAAAAATCGCACCGGCCGATTTAAGCCCAAACTTGTGTGTCATGGTCTTGCAAGAGAATGCGCGCAGACAAATCAGTCACATTCTGCTCTCCTCACTCACTCACTCACTCACTCACTCACTCACTCACTCACTCACTCACTCACTCACTCACTCACTCACTCACTCACTCACTCACTCACTTACTCACTCACTCACTCACTCACTCACTCACTCACTCACTCACTCACTCACTCACTTCACTCACTCACTCACTCACTCACTCACTCACTCACTCACTCACTCACTCACTCACTCACTCACTCACTCACTCACTCACTCACTCACTCACTCACTCACTCACTCACTCACTCACTCACTCACCTCTCCGTCCGTTTGTCCCCTTTTCTTAAATTCCCCCTTCTGTGAGCCTTTTGTAGAGGACACGTGTATTTCAGTTCATTTTCACTTTGTTTTCTTTCTGCTTGCGCAATGGTGAGTATGCTGTGTACGTCTCTCTCTCTCTCTTTTGTCCGAGAGTCCGTCGCGTACGCAGTGTAGATCAAGGAAAAGCCCCGCGCTACGGCGAGATTTCCTCTTGGCACGACCGCACAACTTTGGCGCAGTCGTAAAGTTGGTTCTCAGCGCTGCCGCGCTTTCTCGAATGTAAGCACACCTCGAAACGAGGGCCACCCTCCCTCGTTCCCTGCTGCCAGGACGGAAGACGTTGAAAAGAAAAAGAAATCTGGCTATTTAGTGGCAAATGCGAAAACGCAGTTAGCATTACGTCGCTCCTCTTTGAAGTCCCGTATCCGTGATGTAAACCGCGTTCACCACACACGTCCTGCTTCTTCGAGGAGCGAACTATAATTGGCGGTGGTCCGCGTCATATATACTTTTTCCCGCTTTGATATTCCTAATGCTAACGCTTGTAAAAAAGTAAAAAAAAATCATAGGGTCACCATAAGGGCGA
This sequence comes from Dermacentor albipictus, assembly GCF_038994185.2. NCBI lineage: Eukaryota > Metazoa > Arthropoda > Arachnida > Ixodida > Ixodidae > Dermacentor > Dermacentor albipictus. Next base: position 336,514,089 of record NC_091821.1, read on the forward strand.
AGCAATGAATGCGATAGCAGCATGTTAGAATATTGCACCAGGTGTAAGGCTCGTAGTTGTGGTGGCAGTGTGAATTGAAATAAACGTAAGCTAAGTGAAAACTAGCTGTTGTGATAGGGGTCCTCTGTTTGAATACTGCCATTGGACAATTTCTTTGATGTTTGTTAATTAGAGCCAACGCCTTTCTTATCGACTTTACCATCACTTTTCAGTATCCGTTATGTTTCAAACCTCTTATCTGGGTAGATTATGGAGGTTGTGCACAGCCGCGCCAATACAATTGCGTAATTTTCAGGTTTGAGCTTTGCTTTTGTTGCGCACTTTTAATACTTAAGTATCAAAAGATTTAAGATTAAAAGCATGCGCTGTCGGTGTCTCTTTCATAACATTTGTTTGTGGGCTGCTATTTTAAAAATTCTGAGGAATAGTTTCGTCAGACGTATAAGATCTTGTATAGGCAACTTTAGTGGTAGAATGGTGTGGGAATGTAACCTGCATATATCGCATGTTGTATAGCGTGGCATATAGCATGCATATACATATACGGAACGTCATTGCGACGGCGACGCCGATGCCAATAATTCGCTTAGAGTGTCCATATAGTTGCTGGCGCAATAATAATTACGAAATATTTCGGATGTAAGCAGTCCTCTTACACGAAAAAAGGCTGTGTCCCTTGTAGTGCCTTCGAAAGCGAGGCGCCGCAACAGTTTCATGCAACGCGATGACATATCCTTTCGGGATATACCGCGAGCAGCAGGAGTGTTTTCCAAGGCACGACTCCATGTCACGTGACCGTATGACGTAACCGTGACGGTGAGCAGATAGGTTACCTTTTGTACCCGGCGTCGTCTTGTCGGTTTGACGTGAGTTTGGACCCGATGACTTAGCCAGAAGTTTTTTTCGGGGAAAGATATAGATGAGAGGGGAGGGGGGCTGGGTACGCCGCATACTAAGACAAATTTGGGGAACGCGGGGGGGGGGGCGGTGTTTGATGCATGTGCCCGGTGTGACCCCCGGACTATGCCACTTTTTGGACCGTTCAATTTTGAGTTTCCGGTGAAGTAAATCGTTGCTTTGGCCGGACATCCTTCGCGGACCTGCGCATCCTTGCCTGCTTAGACAACCGCGGCCATGAAATCGCAAGTGCGGGGTGCTTAGATTCGAGAGGAAACGGTACGCGATACCGGCGTGGTCAGGTACGTGTGCGTGTACGTCTGTGTGTGTGTGGTGCGCGCGCGTGCGACAGAGCATACGACGGCGACGATGCGCGCGCGTGACAAAAGACTGGAAAAGGAAAGCGCGGGGGAGAATGGCGATTTTCTAATGGTCGCAGCGTGGCTCCGGGGCGGACGCCGAAGAACGACGCTACTGCGCCAGAATGGCAAAATCTTTCCGCCGTTCGTCCCCGCCGTCGGGCGCGTTCGTCTCCGTTTTTCTCTCTGCGCGTTTCTTACCGCGCGGCTTTCGGCGACCCTTGATGCCACAGCGGCGTGGATGGACGGGCGGAGCGCCGTTTCCATGCACGAGTCCGGCGGCGCCGAGATAGAGAGAAAGCAAGGACAGGAAAGGCAGGGAGGTCAACCAGAAGAGTATCCGGTTTGCTACCCTACACTGGGGGTGGGGGAAAGGGGAATAGAAAGAAGAAGAAAGGGAGAGAGTAAGCACAGAGTACGTGTGGGAGGGACACTATGCACAGGGACACTATAAACGGTCACTTAAACCGGTGTACCTCAAGTATTGCAGTAACGCACGATTCGCTTTTCGTACCAGTGAGGGGTGTGAGGGGTGTGTGGGTGTGGCGGCGCCGAACAGCAGAGCATCCAAAGGGGCTCGCTCGTTGGGGGCAATTCATATTCGGGACATTATGCGCGACCACGTGGTCGCGACATGTTGCGCCGTTTGTTCTGCTTGCAAAAAGGAACCCGCGCAGAGTTTGGGTCTGCGCATGCGCAGACCTGCGGACGCCGTTTGTGGAGGGCGTATCTTTTAGCGTGCGCGATCCGCTTCTCAAATATTGAAAGCCCAGATATAACACTTCTCAAAAGTGAAAGTCAGCGCGAAATTGTCAATCAGGAAATTGTAGCGCATCACGAAAAATTCCCCGTCTATCTTTCTGTTGCATGTATAGAGCAACGGAAAGATGAGCCGGGAATTTTTCATGGCCTACAACAATACTCTGACAATTTTGCGTTCATTTCAATACTTGAGAAGTTACGTAACTTTTATGTAATTAGGCAAATACAGAAAAAGATAGCATGGCTTGCTCCAAGTGACGGCAAACATTACCTCGGTTCTGTCCAGCTACATGGGACTCGTATATTTTAAAAAAAAGATTTGGCACAAGTTACGTGGGACACCCGGCATATGGTTCAGCCCTGTCCAGCATGCGCAAGCCGCACGGGGCTGCTTGCACCCGCGATTGATAAACGTACCTGCGCCCCAAGCGGAGAAACATTCGCTCTTGCGCACGCAGCAGCGAATGCAAGCCTTTCGTGCTTTGTATACTCTAGAACTTCCATATATGAAGGAAAAACGTAGGCACGCGCAATCCTCCTCGCACGTGGTCTTCGCATGTAGCGCGTGCGCAGCCCGGCCCCTCGCTCGACCGCACACGATTGTTTTGCCAAGTCTGCGCTCGACACCTCCGAATTACCTTATTGCCGTGTGTGTTGTCCTATAGTTACAGCTGATAGCGCTGTCAACCAATACGACTCAGCGTCGGATTCAAGGGTTTGGCTCGCGGCCACACTCTCTCTCCTTCCCTCCCTCCCTCCCTCCCTCCCTCCCTCCCTCTCTCTCTCTCTGTTTCACTTGGCATTATTCCTGGTTCGCAAGCATTTCATTCAGCGCGCGTATGTTTTATGCGCCCCCCGACCAGTCGTACCACCTTCCTTTCTTTTTTTTTTATTTTTCTTTCTTTGTTCCCCCCTGCACACGGCCCTTTTATTTCGCGCGTATTGGAGGCTTTGAAGTTTAAATGGCTGTGCGTGCCTTGCCTTTCGATTAGCGTTGTTAAAGACCCGAATTGAGTTTTCTCGTCTGGGGGGCTTCGCGCGTGTTTCGCGTAACAAGTTCGCACCGGATTCGCGCGTACGTGTAAATGGACCTTGAAGAACAAGAAGAAAACAGCGGCGTGCATATATATGGGTGCCCTAGTTAAGGTCAGGTCAAAAAGAATTCAACATGAAAGGAGTACTCTGATTTGTTGTTACACGAGGATAAAGTGGCCTCGGTGTAGGTTCCGGCTGCGCGCGTTGTAATTGACCTGATAGCTGAAGTTAGGTTAATAACTTTCTCAACAGCTTAACTATACTAAAAAAAAATTCTGGTCAGAAACTAGCGCATCATCGGTTGTCCAATGCGCATTACTTCCACCCCTTCCGCAATGGCAGGGAGTTTTTGAAAATTCTGTTGTCAGTTCAAAATTGGATGCACTGCAGCCTACTGCTTTTCGTGATGTCCCGATCGTAGAGTACTGTCATCAGTTTCTGTTTAGGTAAAAATGTCAAGATACGCATTGTCCTTAATTAGTAAATTGCAGGAGCCTGCACTGTCATTCGTTTTTTTTTCAAAAGACAGTAACGTTGTCCTTGCTTAGGCTTTCGAGGCTGTTCTCTTTTACGATTGACATGGCAAGTGTACCGAAGGAACGCCTTTGGCGAATAGGATCAGACACCTCTACCAGATGCAAAACGTTAATGAATGTCCTGAGGTGCGCGACTCAGCGCGCTGCGGGCCGCTCCCACGTTGGGACAGTCAGGCCTTGCCCGACCGCCGCATCGTGGGCCCTCTCGACAGCCCATAGTTGCGCCCCGGCATCGGGGCTCTTGATAGTGGAGAGCCACTTGTCCTCGTTGATTTGTTCTGTGCCTCGTAACGAGGGGCACAAGCCAGTGGCCAAAAACTATTTGGGAACCCTCAGCTGTGTCTGCCACTGCTGCATCTATCGTAGTTCTTTTGTTTCATTGAACGTCAAAATTAGATCGATCGATCGATCGATCGATCGATCGATCGATCGATCAATCAATCAATCAATCAATCAATCAATCAATCAATCAATCAATCAATCAATCAATCAATCAATCAATCAATCAATCAATCAATCAATCAATCAATCAATCAATCAATCAATCAATCAATCAATCAATCAATCAATCAATCAATCAATCAATCAATCAATCAATCAATCAATCAATCAATCAATCAATCAATCAATCAATCAATCAATCAATCAATCAATCAATCAATCAATCAATCAATCAATCAATCAATCAATCAATCAATTAGTTGAATTATTGATCTTTTGACCCTTACATTTAAACTGGCTTGTGCAAAGACGGGAACATTCCTCGATACCCCGTTTGAATCATGCTAAAACAACGCTTCTGAGTCACTTTCTCCTCACATATATTAGAATAGCACCACTTTTACGATGACCTGAAAAAGAAATAGCAAGTTATTGTGAATGATATGCAGACTAGCCAGATTGATCGTCCAATTGTTTTTTGCAATCCAAACTGCAAGCGACACTTGAGAGGAGGTTTAATATACACAGCGTTTTTCTGCACCAGTTAGCCATCTAAGATATGACGCCTCTTTAATACCACCTGTAGCTATGCTCTCTTCTGCAGTTGCATGGAAATGTGCGCGATGTTTTCTCTGAGACTGTGCACTCTCGTCGTATGTTTCAGAACGCCCGTCATGGACCTGCTGGTGCAGGTGGCCACGGCGCACAAGATCAACCCGAGTGGCCACCTGGTGCAAGCACCGAATGACCGCGGGGACATGCTGACGTGCAAGCCCAACACAGCCATTGGCTCGCTTGACGTGAGCCACCTGCTGATTGTGCCCAAGGGTGCCCCGGCCGTATCTGGAGGAGTGGCCGATCCTGCATTCTGGCACAGGAAAGGCATGAGACCGCCTTCCAAGCCGTTCGAGGTGAGGGGCGAGACGATATAGCAATTTATCTTCAAATTTATTTTTTTCTGACAGCTTATCGTGACACTTTATTAGATGCAACAGTGCGCTTACTTATCAATCTGTGTTCTTGCATTTCATGTTATCGATTGACTCGCCCTCGGGCTGCCAAATGTACGCCTAGTGATTTTTCCGGTTAGCCCGATTTAAATATTAACTTTCCTAAAAAAAAAGTACGGTGACAAATTCGATTCCCAGGCCTGGCGAAATCTTTTTTCGTCTGTGATGCTCTTTCCGAAGAATCCATATCGATTTCTTTGTAGCTTCTTGCTATTTGCGAGGATTTTAACTTTCCTTCTCGTAAATATAGCTTTATTTTGCGTGTTCCTGTCCAATAGCGTCTATATCCATTCCTACATGTTCAATGTGTCAATCTACAAATTAAGCGGGAGCTCTTCTTGGCTGCCATAAGGAAGTACAGTGAGTCCCTGTAAGACGAACTCGAAGGGACCATGAAAATTTGTTCGTCTTATCAGAAGTTCGTCTTGTCAGAATAATTGGCAACATGACAAGGTGCATCCAATTATCTTACTTCAAAACGGTAAAGGAAATAGACTTGAAACGGGGGTGAATGACATAAAAAGCATCTATTTAGGTACTCTTGCTTGGTTTCATCCAGTCCGTGATGGATTTTTGGCGCTTCTGTGCAAATCGGCGAGCAGCCACGATCAATGTCATCTCACCTAATGACCTTCAAAATCCTTCTGTGCCTTCGTGCTGATGGAAAAAGTTCCCTATGTAGTTAAAGCAGGCATCTGCCACCTCATCGATGCAGGTCATCGTCGCGTGCATGGCACCGGGGAGGGGAGAGAAGGGGGGGGGGGGTGTTGTACTGCGGCCGCGCGCGGTCGCGCGGTCTTTATCTTGAACGCGATCTGCTTTGGGGCCACAGTCTAGGTGGCCGATGGCTCGTAGTTTTTCGTGCGCTGTGTTCTCAACGGTCGGTTTGCGTTGAAGCGTCAGACAGCGCGAAGGTCGCTTCGCTCGCTGCACTTGCCGCGATTCCTCAGGCCAGCGTTTTGACAGCGAGCGTCCGCGGTCATCGAGTGTGATGTGTTCATGTTTCCCTGTGCGCGCTGACACCATTCTTATTAGCTTAGTTAGTAAGCGGATGGCGCTAGCCCTGTCTTGAATACGATCTGCTATATGCGGACAATGTAGATGCACCGAGTGCCGATAGCTTCGTATGCGCGGTAGAAACCATACGCCTGCGCGTCATCCGCGTTCACGAAGTGAAACGTCACTGTCGCTTTTTGTTTCCCCTTAGATTATGGGGTTTTACGTGCCAAAACCACTTTCTGATTATGAGGCACGCCGTAGTGGGGGACTCATAACAGACACGCCGTAGTGGGGAATTTTGACCACCTGGGGTTCTTTAACGTGCACCTAAATCTAAATACACGGGTGTTTTCGCATTTCGCCCCCATCGAAATGCGGCCGCCGTGGCCGGGACTTGATCCCGCGACCTCGTGCTCAGCAGCCCAACACCATAGCCACTGAGCAACCACGGCGGGTTTTTTGTTTCCCCTTGTTTTCACATCTGTTCACGGGCGATGAACGCCGCAGGCCTCCATCAGGGTGCCTTGATGCGCGCGGCCCCGGGCGCGGCCCATCGAGGCACCCTAGCCTCCAGGATAGGTAGCGGTGGCGGTCACTCCGAATGTTCGTCTTAACCGAAGGGCACGTCAGAGGTGGTTCGTCTGAAGCGGATTTGTTTTGTTGAGTCTATGGAAAACTAAACAAACGTTCCCGTATTGTGCGTTATATGCGAGAATTCGACTTAACCGAGTTCGTCTGGTACAATGTAGTAAACTGGAAACTCGCGTCCGGTTAACACATCACTGCCTTTCCTCTTCTGTGCTGACATTTCCTTCTGAACTTTTGTCAGCAGCGACCCAATCGCACAAATGCATTATCAGTACTTCTGTATAAATGTAATGTATACAGTCGAACCTCGTTGTAACGGAAGTCGCATCGGACACTAACACGAGAAAAAAGAAAAGAAATCGCTATCAGGTTTATGCGAAAAAAAAAAGAAGAACGCTGGCAGGATGCCTCCGACAAGCCTGCAAAGGGTCTCCGGCGGATTTTGATATCCGTCGACATCTTGCGACACATGCTCGCTCTCTGCACCGCCGCGAATACGCAACCGTACGATCGGTGTTATCGCGCGAAGAAGGAGGAGGAGGAAGTTGTAGGCGGGGGATCGGTGCACTGACTTCTCGACTGCGGTCCAACCAAACCAACCTGCTGGCCAAAACTCGCACGCCGATGACAGACATTTCGGACGCGGAGGGGGCTGCGCGTCGATCTGTATTCTGCTGCGACGGCCGTCAGTCTAGCCGGTGCATCTGGCCTCGCGCTCAATCGCCGATAAGGTCTACGAGTGGGAACATATTGGGCAAGCGTCTCGCAACCGGCTGCACTGCTTTGGCGGCTAGGCCTAACAAGCGCAGCTTCGTCGTCACTCGGCAACCAAAGTTGCGGTTTCGTGCCAATTGACATGGCTGCAGTTTTGTTCAGAGCCGCCGTGTTTGCGGCACCGCACGGACAGTTAATGCCTGAAACACCGTGCAGCGTCCGAAATGTTGGTTATTTCTATTATGCATTGGTGATAGGTGGAGGTGTATCAGGAATTGTGCATGTTCAAAAATTCAGGCGTTTGAAAAATCGTTCGGTGACTGTATGTGACATTCTTGCCACAAGACTATATATTTTGAGGCATATGCTAGCAAAAATTAACCCTGCTATAACTTAAGCCATGTCAGGTTCCGCATTATCGATTTCGCAGCAACAGAAAAATACTCCATTGAAATAAAGCATGATCAATCAAACTTTACATTTGTTATAGCCGATAATTCATTACATCCATGATCGATATATCGAGGTTTGATGGCATTACTTTATTGCACTATGCTGTAGTGCAACAATGTACTGCACAAACAAGCGGAGTATAAGCTTCCATTTGTATTGGCTAGCCAATAATCTGCAAGTAGCTTTTGCTTGAAGTTATTAAATAAAGCACATGCAAATTTTCACATGTATGCATAAAATTGATTTTGTTACTGAACTGAAATGTATGATGCTTCATGAAGATGCTTGGGAAAAGGGCACAAGAAATATTGGCTTGAATCTTTAGGAACACTGGCATATTGAGTTGAAAACCATTATGAAAATCACCTGGAACAAAATTGCTGTACAAAGCAATGTGCAGTTATAATAGATTATTAGGCAGGAGGAGGCACCCTAGCTACAGCATGAAATGTGCAGATTCTTCCTATTAAATGTGCACATAGAGTGCACACATAATAAAGGCCATGCATAATCCCACCTGGAATATGCGCATTCTTCTGACAGTAACATGCATGAAGAATGTGCAGATTTGAAACTCGCATAAGGGCAAACAGCTTGTCACTTTAATCACCTGCATTGAACAGACACTGCCATGGTTATATAGGTGTCTCATCTGCTATGGGCATGCACACTACACAGAGAATTTCAAACTGAACTCATCATGGTGATGTGCATTTGTAAATTCATGTCTGTGATGTGCCCATGTAAAGATGCCTTGCATATTTATTCTACTTTCTCCTACATTTCAATTTGATAGCATGTAGGTACTTCACATGTAACATTTGTTCTTCGTCAGCACTTGGACTTTTTGTTGTTTCAGCACTTTTATGGCTAGAAGGAGAGCATCATTAAGAGGGCAAGCTGGGATGACCTCACATGAAATCAAGCAGTGAAAATCACAAGAGACAGTGAAAAAAGATGCAGCAAGTTTTTGCACGTCATCTTTTATTGTTTCTGTTGGTTTGTCCTGCTAAATTTTATATGTGCACATAGAGAGCTTGCACTTGTTTTTTTATAACCAATATGGACATTTTCTTTGATGTACTGCTATTTATCATACTGAAATCTTATCTTGTCGTGCACAGCCCACGCAGCGCATCCAGGTGCGGCTTCCCCGCCAACAACTGATGGTTCTGCGGTTGCCACTGACAACAACTCTGGGGGAGCTCCGCCAGAATGTCTGCACTGAGAAGAGCTTGGATCCCCAGGGCTACCAGCTAGTGCGGCCAGGCATCCCCACCCGGCCCTTGGACCTTAGTTGCACCTTGCAGGAGTATGGGTCCTCGGAGGTCACCCTGCTTTCCAATCGCAGTATGTAACCATTTTGCATCCCTCTCGTGAAATCACCACCTGCTGATACTTCTGTGTATTAAAGTTTTGCATCTGCAAAATCTCTGCAAACCATCCTTGTCAGCGAAATGAGAAAGAACATTACATTTTTCTTCAAGCAGTAGTTACTTTTCAATCTGTCATGAGATTACATGTCATGTGGCTGTCTTGGGAACATTTGCGCAACACATTTGTGTTTTCATAGAACTCGAGCTGCAATGGTCTCTTGAGTGCAAATATGGCTTATAGGATACTGTAGAAATTATTATTAAAGCTATACCTGTAGCAAATATAAGCTTAGCTCCCTATTGAGTGGATGTGCTTTTTCTGGCAAAGGAGTGCCTGTCATAAACTCATAATTTGATGTACCAGTAGTAAAGATATTGACGTCCTTGGCCATGGCAGAAGTGTGCCTCCCTATAGCAACTACTGCAATAATGTATTTGAGCGCTTGACATTAGCTTGAGTTGTGTCCCCGTGCATGACAATGTTCATTTGGGGAATCTTAAGTTCAGTTGTCATCAGTATCTTTGGTTTTTCTGGTTTTTATATTTCCTTTGCCTTTGAATGCACACATGTCATCTAGCTAAGTTAATCATGCCATGAATTGATGCCATTTTGTTCTTCTTACTTTTCGTTGGGCTAGTAATTATTGCGTCCATTATTGAAGCAGTGTTGTTGGGTGAAGCAAATGCTTGGAGTGACTCCACTTACATGATAAAATATTTTTTTCATAGTAGGCACTAAGCCTGATTTGAACTGTTTTACTAATGGTGGTGTGCTCTTTACAAAGCTCAATCAATTGTTGGCAGAAGGGGCGAATACTCACTCTTACTGACTTGAGAATATTTTTGTAGGCTATGTGCTCACTCGTACTCATATGTACTCGCACTCGTTGGCACTCACTCACAATCCTATACTCATGCTCACCAACACTAACTCATGATCATACTCACTTGCATACACTGCTGCCTGCACCCATTCACACACATGTCCACTCAAAATCACCGTCGCTGACTTTTGTGTGTGCTCGCATTAACTGGCAGTCACTCCTGTTCATACTCATGCAGTGTCAAACTGATCGGCGCTCACACCCGTTCGTTCTCACGCCCACTCACACCCTTCCTCACTCACTAACACTGTATCTCACGCCTGGGAAATAAATGTGGAGTAAGTGTTAGCCACTGTACTCGGGAGGGAGTATGTTGACTTATGATCATCTGTGATCTTATTGTTTCCCAAGATGGTGTATTTGTGTTTTATGTGTAAATGTAATTGATGTCTGCACTGTACAAAGCTCCTGTCTTCCCTTCTTGAGCTCCTTGAGTTGTTTGCTTACTGCATGTCTACAGCCTTTCGATCTGTTGAATCGGTGGCTGCCTTAATAATTTGTGCTGTTACATTGCTGAAGCATAAAAACACTCATTGCCACCACCATCACCACCACTATCACCTATCAGCTATGCCTCACTCTCTCACTGGGCCACTATCTCGGGAAACTCTTTCATTTCCCTGTGTCATTCACACTCCTTAAACTTTTTGGCTTTAAGATCCTCCTAGTATAGAGGCTTTGGAGTGCTGCAGACTAGATAGTCATACAATTTGATTGTGCAGGAGCACCACTATAGGTTTGGTAAGTATGGATGTAGAGGCATGGTACGGCAGGGAATAGTGCAACAAATTTCATTAAGTGGCAGTAAATGAACATCTGATGACTGGATGGACAATATTTGAACGGGATGTTGTACAGAACATGTAATTGGTTGTTCATTTTTAATTCTAAGGGTGACTACCATGGCCTCGTACTTCTCGCGCTACCTTCTTTGTGAGCATGCTTTGGAATGTTCCACCAAACGATTTCAGCTGTGGTGAGGCACATGCTGCCCGTGATGTGTTGCTTTCTACATCTTCAGAAGGAATATTCACCCAAAACTCATGGTGCATGCTCCCATTGACTTTATGGTGTACGCCAATAAATGCACTGCATATTTTCTGCATCTGTGGTGTTCTTGATGTCTTATTCATTCCTCCTTCTGTGCCGTTCTGTGTTGTGGCCAACCTTGCTAAAAGGTGAAAGTTCCTTTCAGAAAAAGTGTTGTATGCTGTAGGGAGATTTGAGCATTCCTGCAAGCAAAGACTTTCGGATGCCACTATGTCGCACTGTACTTGACATCCCGGAGACGTCAGCATGTATCTAAATCAACACCAGAGTGTGATCGAGCGATCTTTGAATAGTAAAATTGCAATGCTTCAAAATACGATAGCCCAGTCGCTTCATAGGCTACTTTTTCATAGTAACCGCTGAAATTCAGGCTGTCCTAGGGGACTACTTGTAGGCAGTCGCACTGATCCTCAAACATATACAAACCCGTGGTAAGGTTTGTAGAATTCATGGTCTGTACTTTCAGGTAAGAGCAGGTGAACTACTCAGTGCTATGCTCAGTTCCAGCAATGGGATCTGATCATTGATAATTTTTGCTGTGGCTGTGGCTGGTACATGAAGGAAAAAGCATTTTCTTTTTTCTTGCTTGATGTGATTATATTACGCAGCTGATATGCACCTAATTGCATAGAAATGCATGCACAAGTTGTCAACAAAAGCAATGCAAGAGTGGTGCTCAGATAAGCCACTTGGCCAATCCGGCTGTAGTATAGATGGTAATAGCATCTTTATGATAAAGGTACTGCAATCAAATTAATTACTCTGGATGTTTGTGATCTAGTCCTGCATAATGTGCTTCATTTGCGTTTTTCTACAATTCCTTGCATAAGAAGCGGCCTCATGCACAATGCATCTTGATGTAATGCAAAACTGGGGCCATCTTTTTTTTCGTAAGCCAGTCAATGTTTCTGCAAATGACATTGCACATTTTTATTCGAACATAAGATATGACATTTGCTTAGTAAATGTGCTGTACTGCATCTGACAGCCCGCAGTACACACTGTGCCTGGCCACCATTGAGTGGAGCTGATGACGTGCCTTGCGCATCAGCTTCACACAGGGCCGCAGGTGAATGGCAGCACATGTTTGACTGGTAATGAAATTGGGTGTCCGTTGTGCAAACTGCTCGGAGCATAGTATTTATGTACCATCTTTTCACCTTCTAGGTCATCCTCATCTTTTCTTGCCTCCAAATCAATTTTAATCACCCTCTTGTTGATGCCACTCTCACCTTTTTTTTTTCTATACAACCAAACCATCTGTTATCTCTCTTCAACCCTGATTGCAATTTTATTGCTTCCTTAACATATAGTCAGCCAGAATGCTTATTAGTTAAATCCTGCTCAATATGTAATGATGACACTTTGTTTTTGCAGCGCTGGCAAACAACATCCAAAACTCCACAGCGGACATCATGAGCTACTCTCTCAACCAGGAGAACAAAAGAGGAAGCCAGGTCTTTCCGCACCATTCGGGTAGCAAAGGGGTGAGTAAGGTTGTTTTTTGAATTAGCGGAGCATTTTGTTGCATATTTTCATGCGGTGGTATTTTTAAAGTTTGTTAATGAGCCTCTGCACAACTTTGCGGAAACCTTAAACAATTGTCAGGGTGGGCTATATAGTTTGTAAGCAGCTGTGTATCATGTAAAAACAGCACAGTAAAAGGATACCTGATGAAACGCAGTCCTTTCTTGCTTCTTCTTGCATTTCTTTTATTGTTTCTTTGCTTAATGTGTTGCGGTCACATTAAATTTGAGTGGGTGGTTGCCACTGCATTCTTGTCTGTGTTCGATGTCTCCGAGTTGCATTTTGAGATGACTATAACACAGTGAGATGGTGCATGCTGTTAGTTGCTCTAAAAGGCCATGTAAACTGAAGTGATCTCGTCGAGCTCCGATGTGTTTGCATCACACTTTGGGGACAGGTATTGCAGCCTAACAATAGCTGTCTTGGGGGCTGGCTCTGCTTAATGGAAAGCTGATGCACATGAATTCACTTGAATCTAGGGGTGTTATCACTCTTATTTCTTTGCTTTATGTAAACCCCGATCAGCTACTTGTTCGGTGTAGGTGTTCATTGAAAGCCTGTGCACGTGTGCCCATGATTGCACATCTAGGCTTGTAGGCACAAACATGTGGGTTACTGAACATTTACTCAGAGCTAGTGGTGCTCTGCAAGAACAAGAAGAGGTTTTTTTAAATTTTCTGCTTTATTTTTGGACATCACTCTCTCTTCTTCACTACAGAGCCTGACAGGCTCAAGTAGCGACGGTGCCAGCAGCAGAGGGACGTCGCCCACGCGAAACGAGCTACCAACAGTGTTTGCGCGACCCACAAGCAAGAAGCGACCAGCGCCGCCACCCCCGCTGCCGGCGTCCCCGCCACCCACTATTCCCGAGCAGGAGGGTGACACTACCACGCTCCCAGCCAAAGGAGGCCGACGCGAAGGTGCGGGCCACTCGCGTCAGAGTTCGGACTCCAGTGGCTACCATGAGGCATCAGTGCTGAGTGATCTGCCAGACACGCCTTCACCCGAGGCAGTGCAGGGGAGGCCCAACTGCAGTGAGTATGGATTAGGGAAGAAGATGCGTTAATCACGATGCAATGACAACCACATACCTTTTACAGACAATCGGTGTTGTTCTGCAGTCAGTACATTTCATTTACTGTGTCTTTAAACAACAGGAGTTGGGAGGTTCACTGAAAAAGCATAACTATCTTGTGTTGCTCTAGGGCGGGGTTAATAGGTAGGTAATAGACGGGGAAAGGAGGTGAAAGAGTTCTTGCAGATCTGCCCAACGTTCATCTCCTACACATCAGAGACAATGAACACCTGTTAAGGTGCATGTTGCCATAACAACGCATTGGAGTTTACACTGACATCAAAATGTCCTGGGCACACAACAACATTACGAACCTGTGCTGCTGTTAGGAGTTTCTTCATGTGGGTTTCCACAGACCAATGCTTCTGTACGTCTTTTTTCTACAGCAGTGACTGTGGCTGCACTGCACATTTTTTTTCGCTTCCCTTGCTTGTTTTAAGACTGTTGCATACATTGTAGCATTTCATCACTCATACTTTGGTGATGTTGTCTTCGTCCAGTTGGCCAGAGCATCAATTTTCTGAGGTTTGATGCCAGCAGTGGTTCCTCCTTTTCCTTCAAACGTCTAAATTTAATTTTATTATCATCGTCACAACATCAGGATGATTTTTATTGTGGACAGGACAAGGCTGGACAGATTTGTGGCGGAGGGCAGCATTAATTTCTTAAAAATTGTTTCCGCCACTTTGAGTTTTGTGTTGTGGTGATGCTATTAGTTTCGTAGATTTTTCAACACTGGCTCTTGATAGAGAGCTGGGGAAGGTGATAATACAAAAGGTATACTATTTGCTAACTTTGTAGGTGTCACAACCTTGGGCTTTGATGAACCGTAAGCTGCATGAATGTAGAGTGTACAAAAACAGCTTGAGCCTGAGTTCCCATTAAGTGCAAAGGATGACGAAACATGCAACTCTATTATTCTGTGCTTTCTCAATCATCTTTGTGTATCTAATTCTGCATTGTGGTGACACATAAAAGGTCAAAATGTTTCTTGAACTCACTAATTGCTGTAGTGTCCATGCGACTCTCTCAACACTATATGCTGCAGTGTTTGCTTCTAGTGAGCTAGTAATGTCACTGCATCACTGACCTTCTTAATCTGTAATGTTGAAGTTCTGCTGGTGGATCTAGTCCGGCAAAAGGACCTAGCCACAGTACCGATGGCTTACTAAACTGTTGTTTTTCAGAGTCTAGCATCAAATGCACCTCAGAGTGTATCTTTACACTCAAGCACTGGGCAAAGATAAGCTTGGACCCATTCTATGAATGACAACATTTAATGTGGTAGCATTCTTTGCCTACTTCTACCCACTTTGGCCTGGCTTAGTATCTCTCTTGCTTCAATACGATGACCGCATAAAAAAGAAATTACAAAAATTTAATCCCCTGTGAAGAATCAAACCTGCTCCTGCAGAATGGTAAATGAGTAACTGTCTTCAGCGCCACAGTAACGATTAACAAGAGGTGCAGAATTGTATGCGTCATTCTTTAGTAGGCACCATCTTTATGATAGCTGTCATGAGTACAACAGATTAAATGAACAATAAAAAAACAGACTCTGAGTAACATGTGGGCTATTTGAATTCGCTCACACTGCTTGCCGATCGGTTCTGCATGAGCATTTTTTGCTGCAATATCTGTAACAAACTTTGTCGTTCATAGCGACAGATTTCCCACTAGCTGATTAGATAACCGTCCTCACCTGCATTGTAGTGCAAGCACAGGAGTGAGTTGTACAACATATTCCAAAGAAGCATGCTTTTGTGCATGCCAGTTCACTGCGCAAGCAATAAAGGACAGTGGCCTAGATTATCATAGAACCCTGTTCTACGAATGTTTAGTGCATGAAGGTATCAATGTTCAAAAAGTGATTTCACAGCAACTAGTATTTCGTGAAGGTGGTGTCATAAGAAATATTTACTGAGTCGCGGATGGGATCTTTCTTGGGCCTGGCAATAAACCGCTTTGCCTTACTTGTGTCAAAGGCCAGATGATATCCAGCGACACCTTTAGTGAGGAGGCCCTTCAGAAAAAGGAAGCTCATCTGATTAATTTATTTTTGCTAAAGCCATTCTGTTGGTGCTGTTTTTGTAAAGTGACTGTCTGTGTAGATGATCAGGCATGTGCTGTTACTGTGCTGATGCGCTGGGCTGAATTAAGTTTCAGCAGAATGTAAAGATTGACCAAGTGCAGGTCTTGGTTCACTCTTTCGCCTAGGCTAAATTTGAACTAGTGATATCATGTATGAAACTTGTGTGAGAATGGTCAAATCATACTATATGTTACAAGTCGTATGGTCTTGTATGTGCTCTGAAAGGTTAGCTCTTAACGCCAGTGCACTGGTGTCGTTCTCTGCACGTATGTGAGCAGAAGAATGAAAACTTTGTCTATGAACAAACTAGTCTTTGTCTGGGATATCTTAAGAACTGCTAGCTACAGACTGAACAGTAGGGTCCTTTCGGCTGGTGAACTTCTCGCTGACACATTTACATCACAAGTGGCAAAATAAGGGAAAAAGAACTTTTCAAGGTTATGCAGGACACTACGAAACATTTCGTCAGCCATCTGCCTTGCTTGTTTCAACCTCTTGGCATTAATAGCTGTTCACTTTTGTTGAACCAGGATGGCTTCGAAGAAGAAATGCTGCTTTGACCAATCTTTTTCCGTGTCATGAAAAGACGGCTCGTTTGCAAGTGCATTGGTGAAGAACTGAGATACAACTGAATGGGTGTAGTGGTAGATGCTGTCCACCTGTACGTGTGCACACCTGTACCTCCTGTCCTACTGGTTGGCAGGAAAGTAGAGTAAAGGCCTTGTCAACGAAGAAGCAGCAGCAAAGAAGCCTTTTGTAAAATGTTTCTGCAACATTCTTGTTAGCCTTTTCTTGTGTTTCAATCCTCTGTAATCATCTACCAATGCTGCTACACCATTTAGAGTTGCATAAACCATTGGCTCACTTCGTTGTGCAGGAGAATAGAGCATACATATACATAAGCCTTTTGACAAAAAAAGAACACTAGGGAATAATGCAGTATGATTATGCACAACTTGTCGAGCATCATTTACAAAGATTGCAGAGCAGGACACTGAGCCCAGCTCTGCGCCATCTGTCATGCTTACAAAAGAAGAAAGAAACAGTGGAAAGGAAAGTTCAACTTTGACAAAGCATTTTTTTAGAGCCCCATTGATATATTGTCGCTTGCAATAGTCCTAAAGGCAGGCTCACGGGAAAGACCATATCACTGATTCACTCTGCAGAAGAAGCATAACATTGCCGAGCTGCTCTGAATAGTGATCTGATTTTGAACCCTGCAGGCTTGCCCTGCAATAAGCTGCCAATGCGCCATGCTATGCTTGGTCTGTTGAATGAACCATCAATCCAATCTGTTTTGTGAATCCATCTTGAAGAGTTGGGAGGCTGACATTTTTGGTGCACATAGCAAACAAGCCAGCGCTGTTGCAGCGCGATGGCTCTAAGACAGTCAACTTGCTTGTCTTCACATTACTTCACTGTACAGGACGGCTCACGTGTCTCCTTTCCGCTCTCAGATTTAAGGCAAGAGAGTCCATCGCGGACCACAGGGACAACAGCAGCTGTGCACCGACGAAGTGCACCGGTGGAGACTGGCAGCAGGGCAGTGCGGCCTCAGAGCACCATCTCGGAGGCTGGCACAATAGGGCATGCCAAGAAGCGCAAAGCGCCCCCGCCGCCTCCACTGGCACTACATGCATCTGTTGCCGCACAACCAGCAGCGGAAACTATCAAGCCAGCCAGTACACAGCCAGGTAAACTCTTGGCCTAATTTTACATATCTTGACAGGGAAATCGGTTGCAAAGATTTCATATCTTACTGTAGATAACCAGCACAACAGAAAAAAGACAATGAATTGCGCAGTTAGACTTTGATATAGCAAACTTCAATATAATGAAATCCTCAATATAGCAAGGTATTTAGCTTTTTATAACTTCACGCCTGTAGAACACCATGTATTTTTAATCTCAATACAGTCGACTTCCATTAATTCGACCCTGACGGGCCGACGAAATTGACCGCAATTACCAGTGGGTCAAATTAAACAAGATACATAAAAACTGCCAGAACACACTGCTAATCAATTTGCCAATATTTGCCTGATTCTAAGATGCCCCCGATTCAAATTGGCGACTATTTTATATTTGTCCGAACTAGAAAACTATCGTAGAAATGACATTGACGCTTACAAACAAAGCGGAAATGTAACAAGCACCTGATTTTTTTGTTAGAGAAATGTGCTCCACTATAGTGGCCAATTTGCTAAAGTCAGCTTTGCTGCAAAACATTGCTGTTATGCGGTAAAGCATACAAACGCCGCGAAAGGTTTTGATGTCTGATCCGATTGCACTCTCTGTGTCTGAAAAACATTTATTTACATAAGTTTTGCACCAACGCACGCAATTTTCTGCCCATGGACAAATAATAATAATAAAAAAAGCATGCATTGCATTGGGTAAATATAGTAATCACATTTTGACCTACGCTTATAGCTTGAAAATATTTCTAGGGCAGGCTGAAGATGGTCATTTTCGACGGGAGATGACTTGTGTTCATCGCTTTCACTGTCCCTTAAGCTTTGCTGAGACAGACATTGCAACTAAATTGGTGACCCTGCCATGGTTGCTTCATGGCTATGGTGTCGGGCTGCTAAACAAGCGGTCATGGGATCAAATCCTGGCCACGGCGGCCACATCTTATAGGCGGGCAAAATGCGACAGTACCAATGTATTTAAAGTAAGGTGCAGATTAATGGATCCGAGGTGGTCCAAATTTCTAGAGTCCCCCACTACAGCATGCCTCATAATCGGATCGTGGTTTTGGTACGTAATACCCCATAATTTTACTAAAGGGGTTGCTATTGGGGTCACCATAGGGGTCAGGCGCATGTGTGCTGACTGGCAAAGTTCGAATTACCTGACGAAGGCCAATTTTAGTGTCGAAATAATTACAATTTGGGCCCATAGAAATGCATGGGCTTTGGCCGGGACATCCAGTCAGGATCGAATTAACTGAAAAATTTAATTAACCAGAATAAAATTAAGAGACATCTACTATATAAGGAAGCATGTTTATCCACGATTTCAATGTAACAAAATCTCATTGCTGCTCTAAAGGGAGGGCGAGTCAATAAATTGAAACTATTGTGTGAGCCAGCAGTGAAACGGTTGAATTACATGCGGGTATTTGTGGGTACACCTGCTAAATTACGCGCAGCGTGGAATATAGAGGCCACTGAAGCACAGCAGTGTCTGTTCTGGAAGTTTAATATTTAGCTTTTCGTAACCTCCGAGATGTGCCGCCAGATCTTGGACACCGTAAGCTGGCGAGTGCGATGTCGACCAGAGGCATTAGAGGGCACATGTATCGCATGTGAATTGCGTCAGCACTCGACTTGGCGTTTTTGTTGCTGCCATGTGGCGAGTGACAAGCATGAGTAGCAGTAAAGGCAATAGAGCTGGTACAATTAAAGCTCGATATAATGAAATTGTTGATATAATGAAGTATTTAATTTTTTATAACTTCATATCTGTAGAACAGCATGTATTTAGAACCTCAGTATAACAATGTGTGCCCATACACAATTTCACAATAAAAAAATTTTACTGTCACCGCGAAGGAATACCAAGACAATGAATGGGAACTTCTGTGGTACTGAGGTTGGCGCGCATATCTTTTTCTAGCGCGGACACGGCTGTGCATGGCTGTCAATGTGGCCGAGAACATATGCAGCCCATTCGCCCTGTTTTACACGTAATCTGCTAGGTATGCAGAGAGCAATGAGTGGGCACGCCAAGATGGCGTGGCGTCATGTGCTCTGTCTTCCCACATATTCAGTACTGGAGGTTGCGTAATCTTGAGTTCTTGAGACGCATTGAAGTGAGAAGCAGATGAAGTGTGTGATCCCCGCTGTCGGCACTTTTCACGATAGCGTCGTCCCACTGTAGGTGACCCTATCAGCCACAGGGGTGGAGCACATGCAAAAGCATGACTGGCTTCACTTCATACCACCAATGTGAAGATATTGTTGATACAGCATGAAACCGTATCTTTCATCGCCAACTCTCACATTCAACGAAGTGAATTTTTTCCTAATTAAATTTGCTTTTTCTGATTACCCAATAAATTGGAAGATTTTGCGTCCCCTTCCGTGTACCAAAAATCCATAGGCAGCTATACTTATTTGCATAAAAGTTCGAATTTCAATATAGTGAAGGAAATTGTCGATTTTAGTGACTTACTTATACCAAGATTTAACTGTAGTACCAAGTGCTACATTGGTCCTAACTAGCACTTGAAGACAAGGCTAGTATCTTGCAAGCGATCTCGATCAGCGAGAAAAAGATTGTCGCAGCTTATTGTAGGATACCACAGAGCTCACTCCGCATTATCTTTATGCTGCACCGATGTAGTCCTTTTCACAATGCCCATACAGCACACAGAAAGCTGAAGAAAAGAAACACAGGTCTAACGCACTGTGGTTATCGGTGTAAGTAAAGCCATCACATCCATTCCACTGCCCTGGATTGCCAACATGTCCTCAAGCGAAGTGAAGAGGACTTTATCCGTGCATCACCAACCCTGAACCACTCTTTATTGAAGCGGAGAAAGGCATCTGAAGTGAAAATAAACTATTCCAGAAATACTTTGCCGCAAAAAGTACTTCAATGCATTCAGCAGAAGCAGAGTTATTGGCAATGAAACACAGCCTCCGCTGTGCTCCGTTCCCTCTTCGATGCCTTGCACTGTGAAAGTTGCGGCACACTGGGGCGTGTGCACAACGCTCCGCCTTCTAAATGTCACCGTGGCACACAGTTCAAATTTCATATTGAATGTTAACATAGACGCCACTACTTCCACCTTTGGCTCCGACGACACACTAAAACATAAGCCTAACGCATTTCTAATGCGGTTGTCTTCAGTGAGCCGCAGTGCACTTAGCCAGTGGACTCATGGCAGCAACCCGCGGCGGCCGCGGTATCTGCGCCATGTAGCCGACCGCAGCTTGATGTCTGCTGTCAGCCGATAGCAGCCGTCTAAGGGAATGACGAAATAGTGCATCCCATGACGAAACAGTGCGTCTAGAAGATAATGAGGACAGAGTCTTCTGTTGAAAAGAGAGCATTTGAGAGAAAGCTGACTTCAGGATCCACTTGCAAAGCTCCATGCACCGTGTACGACAGCAAAACTTGGCTGAGATGTTCGCAGCTGTGTATGCTATCCGCGAAAATATGTTACTTCACAAGCCTGAAGGGTGGTTCAGGGCCTCTTGAAGTGGTTGCCGGCTTGACTAGCTGAAGAAAAGGACCAATTCTCAGTGATAGCAATTGGAAGTAACAGATGCTTTCACTGCAGATAAAAGTGCTTTTGGTGAGTGCACTTCTCCCGCCACAAGTTTTCGATATAAATCACAGAACAATTTTGCAGAGATGCTTGCACTTACCCACGGCACCGCTACATACTCCATAAAACTGTGCAGTTGTTCTGTGATAAAACAGGCTTATTGCACTATTGCGGAACCAATGCATAATGGTGACCTAAATGCCAGATGGCCAACCAGATATTGCTAAGTGTTTCAGGCAGATGCGCGCTCATTGTCGCTAAACAGGAAATGTGGTGGCCTTGTGTTTGTGTTTTCTAAGGTGCTAATTGGCAGATTGAGTGGGAACTTGTGAACTTGAAGGGAAACTTTCTGAAATGAACATACTATTAAAATGTGAATTGCTTGAACTATGCAAATTCTTCAAGTGAAGGTTCCATCCGGCTCAGCACAATGTACGTTACCTTTTAAAAGGCCTGTTTGCTCCGAAATAAATGCACTGTATGTTACAAGTAATTAAACCAGCCGAACATGAGGATGGATATGCAACTCTGTTAACTGTTATTCTTTGAGTGTCCCCAACTTGGCAAGAATGAGACGCAACTTCCTGCTGCGCACATAGTGAAGAAAAAGCCCTCTTGTAAGAAGCAGGTGCATGAGGCTCCGACACACAGCTGCCACGGCCCAAAGCGTTGGTGCCTGTTGTGCCATCACAAGGTCTACATGCCAACTCAAGGAGAACAAAAGAAAGGAGACCTCCAGTCTGGTACCAATGTTTCCATGAACGGGCTCAACCACTTTGCCTTAACAGAAGTCACCCTCTGGTTGAGATATGGGTAGCAGACTCAGTTATCCCTCTTGGTAGGTCCTGTTTAGTTTCTTTGTAACTCAGGATCTTCCAAGTAACTGTCAAGGCAGAGAGGCAAGCGGGTTGGTTGTTAGAGCTTGTAATCATATTAGCAGCGCTGTATTGGAACAAAACATGGACACAAAGAAATGCCAATGCTTGTCCTGTATGTATAACTTTTTTTCTTTGTATGTGTGTTTCCTTCAATTGTGCGTGCTACTATAAGAATGTAAGTTCCAAGTATCCTTTAGCCTACCTTGAATTCCACACATGGATGTTTGTTACTCTAACTTGTAGCTTATGTGCAGTGCAAGTTGTCTTGGACTCTTACAGGCATACATGTAGTAGAGAAAGGGTTCTCTGTTGAACTTGTTCTTTTTTCCTTTCCATTTCACAACAGGTCACTGTCTTTTTGAGATTGTAATGTGGCATAGTCTAATATCAGCTGTTGCATGTTTTCTCTCAGCTGCCAACCCAGACATGCCAGAAAGACTTGCCAAGCCATCATCGCCAGCTGTTGACAAGAAAGGTGAACAGCTACGCTTCAGAGAGCTCAGTCTCGTGCCCCCGCCATCACCTTTCTCGGAATCTTCGGCACACAACCACCTGGTCCAAGGGAACCCTAACCAAGGCCCTGGCCCCAAACCACGGCTACTAACCATTCCACTTTGGCAGCCTGCCCCAGAAGGTTCACTCACTCCACTGGTGTTGGCTTTCGCAAACTTCCACATGCCTCTGCCATTTTTTTCCTTTCTGCGTGACCTTGCACATTTGCATGAAAAGCATGTGCCTGTTTGATGTGCATGTTGCCTATTGGTCTGTACACTGCTTGATTGATAAGCAACACCTTGGTTAATTAAGATGCTGCATTATTTCGCTGAGACAACAACATCAGCATTGACTTGTAGTGTTCTCCCGATGGTTGAATGATATCTCAGCTGCTGATCCCAGCTACCACAGCTAAGTTCTCACACGTATTGTGATTAATTGGACTGCATTTTCTGGCCTTCAACTAGCACTTGGACAAAATTCTTTACTCAGTACTTTGCATCATGAAAGTCAGATAAATCTCCTCTGCTGCACAGAATTGCTGTGGCTAGCACATTTTCCTGTCTACATGTGATGGAAATGAAGTAATAGAGGAGGTAAAGGGGAATTCTGCTATGAAAGAGGGCTTGGTAGCTACCGTGAAATTGGCCCTCTCCCTCCATATTTATCATTATGGGTGGCCCATGGTATGGAGCATGTCAATGGTAGGGTTCAGAGAGTAGCATTTGACATTGAGTAGCGTGACATTGACATGACAACGTTTGACTAAGACAGTGTATTCTAACTAGTGGACAGGCTGAACTGGCAGTGCTTTTAAAGGGGCTCGAACCACCCCAAGGGCTTGGTGAAATAACATAGTCCGCAGTTGGCATATGCTGCTGTGAACATCTCAGTCAAATTTCGCTGTCATAAGCAGTGTGTGGAGCTCGCAAGCGGATCACAAAGTCACCTTTCTCTCAAACGCTTTCTTTTCAACAAAACGCCCTGTCCTCATTCTCTTTTGGATGCTTTATTTCGTCATTGCATGCTTTATTTTGTCATTCCCTTACATGGCTGTTAGTGGCCGATAGCTGATATCAAGCTATGGTTGGGTATGTGGCATATATATTTCGGCTGCATCGGGGTGCCACCAGAAGTCCACTGGCTAAGCGTACTGCAGCTCGCTGAGGACAACCGCATTTGGCTTATGTTTAGTGCATTGTAGGCACCAAAGGCACAAGTTGTGGCATCTCCATAATGAAATTTAAACTGCGCGCCACGATGTCATTTAGAAGGCGGAGCATTGTGTGCACTGTGCTGTAGCCTTCACAGTGCAAGGCATTAAAGAAGGAATGGGAGCACAGTGGAGGCCGTGTTTGCCAATAACTCCACTTCTGCTGAACACATTTAAGTACTTTATTGTGGGAAAGTATTTTTTGAAATAGCCTATTTTCACTTCAGATGCCTTTCTCACGTCGATAAAAAGTGGTTCAGGGTCCCCTTAAGACTGATCCTTTGCTGGACCGAGAGAGATAGAGACATGAGCCTAGCATCAAGTGAGAAACTGCCCCTCATATAGGATATGCTGTGAGCTCTCTAAATGCCACTGCTGTTGAGATTATTTTACATGTAAAGAAGGATGACATCTACAAGGGATGGCACATGAGGGCATGGCTTCAGATGCTGGCCTTCCATATTTGCTTCTGTAGTAGTGTGTATGCACACGTTGCTCAATGTAATGCATATATTCTTTGCTTTCAGGTAATGCATATGATAATTTTGCCACTACATGACGATGGTGCATACACACATCAACTGAACTTGCCTTCTCAACTGATAACCTCAGTCTGGTGTTGCCTATGCTCTAACAGAAAGCATAGTTTGTATCACAGCTGCACTTTTTGAAGAATTTAAATATAGCAATAGAACCAAACGATTTAGTCTTTGTCACACTTCTGTACCACTAGCCTGCTGTCATCAGCAGGTGTTACTCTTGAAGCGACTTGGCTTCTTGGTGGGTGTCACAAGCAGCCCCCACCCAGAGCACTTATTAGCAGGAGCAGTCTCAGGAATGAACTGAATGCTGCTTATTAATTCAAATTTTAGAACAAGATGAACTGCACGGCATCAGGAAAAAGTCCCCAATAGTCTTTCAACAAGCTTGGTGACATCAGCAATTATTCTCGAGCACTAGATGGTGAACCTTGACCCTGGAGGGGCGCGCGGCATGCACACGTTCCACACTGGCACAAAGCAAACTCCCCTTTGATCGCAAGTGCTGCTCACTTATCAAGCCTTGGACACGCTTGCTTCAATGACCGCAGAACACGATGGGACCAGATTGCCACCGTCTCAGTTGTAGCGTCGCGTAGCAGGGGTGTGTGTTGATAGTTGTGGAGCAATCGAAGGAATTTCAGCAATCTCCACACTCCGTTTTGCCAATGCACATCAGTGGTGACTTGTTTTATACAAAACCACTGACACATGCAAGCTAAGTGTGATTTATTTCTTGTGCCTGCAATCACTGCTACTTAAATCTTGCTCAAATCTGTCGTAAGTTTGGACACTGTGTCTGCACCTGCATGTTGTTTACTTTGCTGGCAGTGCTTGACATTGGCATTCATTTGCAGTGGTTTGCTTCATCCAGCTTTTTAACGTTGGCTTTATGGCGCATGCTATATAATTTCCATTATTTATCTCTTATATTTAACATATTTATCACAATGAGAAGTTTATGCGTTTCGTTATTGCTAGCTCGACTGTTCTAATGCGACGGCGTTAAGGAGCGCATGTTGCAGAAAATCCACTGTTGGCGCCCCGCATTGGCATTGGACGTCGCTTCGGCAAAAAGAATTTTGAACCAAATTCAGAACCACGCATACCCAACCACTTCTCTACCACCAAAGTTGCTTATACCTTGTCTTTCATTAAGTTATTCCTCGAAATTTTGAGAACGGCAGCACACAAACAAATGTAATGGAAAAAAACACAGACAGTGCATGTCCTTTAGGTTAGCTCTTCTCAGACTGAAATAGTAAAAGTGTGAAACAATAACAGGTGATCGACCCACGCAAGAGGCCGCATTTTTACCAGAAAGCTCGCCTTTGTGCATAGTATTCGCAGCCAGCATTTCCCGGTAAACGTTACGGTTGGTAAACGTTATGGTTACATAAGCTGCAGTTGCCGGGAAGCATGAAAAGCAGTAAGGGGTCTTTTAACGCTATTGTATTCCACTCTTTTCAATATCCTGTGCAATTCAAGTTGTTATATTGCGGTAAACATTTCCATGTCTCATACGGATGTTCTCAGATGGGATAATTGCTCAGTCAGTTCTAAATAAATTTCACTTTTAAGTTATTGTCAATTGAAAAGAAGCTAAGAACAGTGCCTTAAAGAGGTCTTGAATGTGCATTCTTTTATTCAAGCAAGAGAAAGCTCTTGGCCATGTTTAAAACATCTGAATATTGAGAAAGTTCGATTTAGATTACGACAATAAAAAAAGTGTCAGGATGCTTTGTGGCCTACTCATTCCATTGTGACTTATATTAACCATACTTACACAGTCCTCTTGTTTTGCTCTCTTTGTAGATGATGGATCAATCCAGTATGATGAAACAGTCTTGAAGAAGCTGGTTTTTTCTCACATCGATGCCACATTTGATTCAATAGAGGATCCTGATTCATTGGCTGCAGACAATTCAGCCTGTGTTTCTGACAGTGCATCATGGGAGTACACAATTCCTGAGCCACCGTCACCATTTCGAACAAGAGCGGGTGGTGCTTCTGAGACGAGTCCTTCCTCCAAAAGCATAACAAAAACAGAGTCTCCGCAGCCAGAATCACCAAAGAGTGACTTTTCGAGAGATGACAGTGGGCTTGTTGATGATCTGGGAAGCAGGGACAGCACCCCCAGCACGAGCATTGAAACACGGAACATCAGCAACAGTGCATTGGGCCAAAATGATGTGAAATGTGAGCAGAAAGATGCCTCCATTCCAGTAACTTCTGCAACGACCACAGTGATAGTTGAATCTGTGGTGCTTCAAGAAACAGTGTTGTGTCAGGGCTCTGTGAAGACACTCACAGAGGAGACAGTCAAAGATGTGGAGAAAGAACAACAGTCTGAACTTTCCAATGAAAGCAGTAGCTCAGAAACATCCAGTTTGTCGGCAGTCAACTCAGAGGAGCCTGTACCATTGCAGTCGAACGTCCCCGATCAAGATCAAGAGTCGGACGAAAGTGCCTCAGTGATTGCAAATCAGCCAATGCCTCGCAGGGACAGCTTGCAAATTTATCGTCTCAAGGAAGTCAAGGTGTCCTCAAGACAAACAGACACTTCTGCTCCAGCAACACACGATGTGCCTGAGCCAGCATTGGAAACGAGCGCCTGTAAAGTGCAAGAGGAGCTGCCTAGCTCTGTACCTGAAGAAGAGGTCTTTGTTCAAACAGTTGTTGTCAATCAGGGGAAAAAAGGAGGTCAAACTAAAACAAATGTGCAAACATCATCTTTGGAATTCTTTCGTTCTGGTCCTTGCAGTGAAGATGCCCCAAAAGGCAACGGTACTGTAGTAGAAAATACCCAAGGAAAGACTTGCGAGACATCACAAACAAGCTCTTTGGATCGACAAGAGCTTGTCAAGATGAGCAGCTATCCAAATGCTGTAGAAAAGACAGTTCACATTGAGAAAAATGTGTGGGAGGTTTCAGATGAAGGTTCACCAGAGGTCAAGAAATGTGAGGCCTCTGCCCCTGAGCAACAAACCAAGCCGAGTCAAAGGCAGGATGTTGAAAAAACATCACGACCTCGAAGCGTTGTTGGTGGCCCAATTTCTTTCTCCATAGGATCGTTGGGGTCCTATAAGACAGAGGTTGTAGATGACATTTATAGTGGGGACTCCATCAAGCCAAATTATGAGAGGTTCAAGAATATCAAAGTCATCTCACCTAGTAGTGCTAGTAGTGGTGCACAGCGTGCAGTTGCACCTAAGGCTGGGGTATCTGCAAGCTTAACGCGACCTGATGGAAAGCAAGTGTCTGAGGGAGAAGCCACATTTACAGTGAAAATAGGCAGCTGGGAGAGTGACAGTCAAGCACTGAAGCATAGCAGCAAGCAGTCGGTGTCCACAGCAGACCTCCGTGCCAGCCACAGCATTTCCCAGGCACCAAGAGAGACAGTGCAGCTTCAGTTTGAGGAAGAGAAAGACATCTTGCTGAGCGAATATGCGAGGCTTCAGGAACAGTTTGTGGCCTGGACGCAGCAACTGGAATCAAACCAAAATTTGCTCGAAGACAAGAAAATAGTGCCCAGTGCTGTGGCGCCACCAGCTGTCGCAGCATCACAGCAGCCACAAGCTTGCAGCAGCTCTGCTGTTAATGGTCAACATGAAGTTCGAGTTTCCACACTGCCCAGAGTGAAACCGGTGAGGCCGCTAAGTCTCATCGAGGAGCGCAGCCGAGCTTTCAAACAGCCAGGTTCTGGAGAAAGCATGGCTGCACCTGTTGTGAGCTTCGGCACATGGAAGGATCAGAGAGAAGATCAGAGAGCCACCACATCCGTTAGCACCACACTGAACCGCCAAAGGGCTGTCGGAGGCTTGGAAGGCGTAGAAGAGAAGGTGAGCAAAGCAAACAAGCAACATGAGGGCTCTGCAAGGACAGTGGTGAATTCAGGTGGAAAGCCTCAGGCGAAGCCTAAGCCTGACATGAAGAAGCCCACAGGAATCCTGTATGCAGCACCCGTGGTGCGTGGATTTTCACCGGAAGCCATTGAGAAGCTGTCACAAGAGGTTTCACTGCAACAAAAGCTGTCCCAATCTCAGGATCAGGCCACACCCCATGAGGAATTGCCAGTGGCCACAAGTGCACAGCAGCTGCAGTTGTCAAGACCTTCCGACAAAGGGAGGGTAACTGTGACCAATGTGCATGCAAGCTCAGAAAGTTCCACAAGCAGTCAGCAGGGCAGTGTGGCAGACCGGCGTTCCCTTCCACCATACCTCCAAAGTGAAATTGTTCGCTTGGCAAAGAAGCCCAGTGCAATGTCGGAGCAACACCTGCACGTCACAGAGAATGCCAGTTGCAGTAACAACAAGCCAAGCATTGTGCAGGCCACGCTAAAGTCTGGCGTCACTGTGGAACCTTTGGCTTCTGCTCACTCTGTGGTCAAAGTGAATGGGCATGCCAGTGCTGTTGAGGTCAAGCAGGCTCACAACACGAACCAGCCAGAACGCAGCAGTGCGGCCGCTGTGAAGCGATCAACGTCTGAATGTGATGGACCTCGTAAGGTGACCACTGGAGGCCAGTCGACTTTACAGAGTGCAGCCAGGAATCCTCAGGCTTCTGTGATTGGCACCAGAGACATCCTCATGGATGAGATCCGCAACTTCGGTGGCAAGGGCTCCCTGAAAAAGGTAGGTGCCGCTCAAACAGTGAAATCCGAAATAACACAAGGATGGCAAATGGCATCTTAGTAAAATTATTGGAAAAGTCTAGCGGGAATCCCACTACTATAAGCTCGGCAATACATTGTGGAAGGCCATTGTGGAAGGACTAATTAGTGACTGATACTATTTGTTAGCTGCTTTTGCATTGTTTCTGTTTTCCATCTTTGAAATGAAACTGCAAATTATGTATGCTATGAACTATTCAAAATGTATGAATATAATTTATTATTTAAAAATGAAGATTGTGGTATGTGGGCTGCGAAAGTAGTTAATCTGTGTATTTTCTTGTTTCCTAGTGGGAACCATTATTTCTTGTGTGATGCTCTGCCTCCTGCATGTTTTATATGAACCGCACTTTCGGCTGTATTTGTGGTTGGGTTCTTGTTAGATTGTGCCCCTTGAGTCGAATTATTGTGTGACATTGTCTTCAATAGAATTGCACAAAAGTCCTATTGCTTTAGCTATGTCAGATCCTGAGATCGTGTTTGTGAGCATGAAAGAAAAAGTGAAGTGTAGACTTTTGACGTTCGAGGAAATATATTATAGTCACGTTGCTTAAGCTAGGCAAAAAGCAGAAAAGTAGCATAAATGGTGTTTCAAAATAGAAACGTTAAAAAGACTTCCATTCTGCTGACTTGAAAGAAATTGTGTTGCACGAGAAATATTTAGTTAGGTAAAGCACCTCAGTTATTTCAAACGATAACAACAAAAGGAAAAAGTATGCATTCAGTTATGGCAAGCCATTAGTGTTTAATCGACGATAACGAAGTGACGCCTAAGCACGCAGCTACGTGCGCCACGCACTCGAGTGCTTCCCACAGTCTTTAAAATATTCATGTAATATTCGTAATTCTTCAGCTAGGTACAATAAAAAATAAAGGAAAAACGTCGCAGGTTTGCCCAAAAGGCGAATCATTGATTGCGATAGTAAATTAGTAGATAGCTATACAAAGCAAGGATAATAGTTTTAACAGCCGTGTAAACTTGTAGACATTCGCTTGCTAACTAAATGAACAAGCACAGTATCACGCACGCGCAGGTAAACATGAACACATCTCACTTGATGACCACGGAAACTCGCTGTCAAAACACTGGGGTGAGGAATCATGGCAGCAGCAGTGAGCGAATTGACCTTTGTGCATCTCTCGCTTAAACGCGAATGAAACGTTGAAAGCACAGTGCATATGAAGCTACTGCCACTACGCACACTCTGCAAACATTGGAGGTTGCTTGGACGATGAGGCCTGCGCGGGCGCACACTTTGGCCACATTGCAGATTGCTTTCAAGATACGGCGCCAGCACGGCTGCGCCATAAGCAGTAGTCACCGGCGAAGAACCCCCCTCTCCTCACCCCCGTGCCTCACGCACGACAGAAGAGGGTGTGCTTCCGCCCCACCTTCCTCGCTTGTACCCGTGAGATTGAGCCGTATTCGCTCGCCTGCTCACCCTCGCACACTTTCACTCGCACATCCAGCATTCAGTGTGCGGCCATGATTTTATCGTCCTTGGAGTGTTTAGAGAACTTCCTGCCAATGTCGATGGCAGAAATGTGCCTGGAGTGTCCATATAGCTGCTCTTGCAATAAGACATTATCTACATACAATGTATATGTTGAAATCTATGAAGAAAAGCTTTCGTGAAGTGCTTAATTAAATACTATACAACCAAAAACACAGGCCTGGCCAACATGGAAGACAGTTCGAGCATGGCAGTGTTTTGTCATCATCTTCAGTGTAGTGGCTCTTCTTGTTCACTTCAACTTCACTGTTACAATATGTGTGGTGCTCTGCCAAGATGTATGCAAAAATTGGGTGGAAACCACTGGAAGATGATTTTCAAAGTTATGCGATAGCTTTCTGGTAGGCATTCTGAGGTATGCTGTGGAGATGCTTATTGACTATAGCTCTTTTGGTTAATGATATAAGTTGCGTGGATGCTGTGACGTTTCACTGCCTCCATAATTAGCCCACATTGCAAACTACATTCAGATACTTGGGAGGACATTTATTGTGCACTATCAGAAGCATCGCATCAATTTACTATCTTCAATTCCGCTTGTCTCCAGGATCGACTGTCATCGAATCACACTGTTTCTTAGATAGGCACATCTTACTTGGCCAGATAGCCAACCATGCGAAGTGGGGGAAAGAGTCCAAGAGAGCCTCACCTCAAAAGAGATCTAAACAGGTGTTTTCTAGTATCGTTAATGACCTACCATAGGAGACTCCTTTCTTAGCTTATCATTTCTGAGACGATCTTGAAAAGCCTGGTGTTGCTATTATGGAGAGGAATCATGCCGTCATGAGCCCTTTTCAGAGGTGTTCTTAACAGGGGCCGTATGCTCAATCAATCACTTTCAGTGATATAACTTGCAGTATTCGTTGATTGGCTAAGCGTGGACAGGATTCTTGTTGTTCCAATGTGGCTTTGCACAAAATATCATGCCAAAGTAAAAAAGGCCCTAGAAGTGATCACTAGAGAATGACATCAAGACTGAGGCTGCCTACAAATCAGCTACAGTACGTTGCTTTATTTATTGCACTTCCAGCTCTTTTCCCCAGCTACCACTTTCTGTCAGGTGGACGCTTGGGATTCAGTTGACATTTTGTTGAAATGATGAGTCCCTGTAACATTTTTGCTGACCTTGCAATGCGAAAACCTTGTTGAAAACTTGCCTCATTGAAAACTTGCATTGGGAGTTTTCAGCAATTCACTTGTGTCAGGGTACTTTGTGTTGCATGCCATGGTTAGTTTTTTTTTTTATGTACAGAGATTCAGAATGTTGATGAGGAAGGAGATCAAAGGATGTTGCATCCATAACTAGCCTGATTGTGGGTGTCTGCTGGGCAGGCCTTTTACTATGTCGTATGCATTTGCAATGAGCAAGGTTAGCATCAGGCAGGGATGTCAGGTGCCACGCTTTTTTTAAAAAGTGGCAAACTGTAGCCACAGAAAAAAATTTATAAAATAGTTGGAAAAGTAGAAGAGACATGCCTGAAAAGTTATCAAAGATGCCCAGAGTCAACACCAGTCAGCTAGTACATGGACTTTTGCACTATGCTGATGCATGTATTGAATTAATGCAGATGCTTTAATGCAGATTTTACAGAGATGCAACTGGACATGTCGTGGGTGGCAAAATGCAATATAATGGCATGTCAGTTAAAACAGTGAAATCCTTGTATTCTGAATACTTGCTGCTGCTCATTGCATTTCTTGTGTGCCTGCTGCCCTGTTGTCATTGTTGCTGATGATCTTGAGCAATTTCCATGTGTATTGCGCAGGTTTCCACGGAGCCAGCCTGGCAGCTGAATGTGTGTGGCCTCCGATCAGCATGATGAGTCTGCGCAATTTCGAGTACCTTGCATCTGGTCGTAGCTTGCTTGTGCTAAGGCATCTTGGCCTATGAGACTTGCCTAGCTAGTGTCTTCTGCACTGCAACCTTCACCTGAGTGCCTTCAGTCACCCTATTACTGTGCACTGTTGCTTGATTGCACATTGTTGTGTGTGCCTTTGATACATGCGGGTCAAAATATTCTCGTGCACAGTTGTTGGCATTGCACCCGATTTCATGTCCTCTTTTGCCGCTGCCTCATGGGTGCCTTGTAGTCAGGCATTGTTGTAGTCCTCTTGTTTACAGCTGGCACTGAGAGCTTGTTTTTACATATTGCCCTTTCTTTTATGTGTGTGCTCGTGAGAATGGGCCTATCTGTCTCAGCAGGGCTGAGAGTAATCAGTGCCTCAATGTTTGTATTTTAGCTACTGAGAATCCGAACGTTCGTGCTCGGCTAGTGCTTGAAACACTTTCAGAGGCAGCATAGTGGGGAGTCAGTGCCATCGTTGTGAGGTCTGGGCCTCATGCTGTTTCAGCGCTTTATGTAAATAAATATACATGACTAGAAGAAATGCTTATATTCAAGCCTTTTAGGCTGACTGAATTAGATGCCATGCTATACACGTGGCTACTTCATCCAGACATATTGTGTGGTGCTGTGGAGTTTAGGCAACCTGCGCTTCCGCTGCAAATAGTAGTGCACTTTTCTGAGAGAGGTGCTGTCCGAAGAACCCATGATGCTATCTGAGGCCTTACAGAGTTTTAGATGCTATAAAATCGCTGCTATGTGTCGTGCCACTAAGATTCAGCTATAATTTTCAAGCCCTCTGCCAGGGCTCTCTAGCTCTGTAAGAATAATGGGGGATGCTTTTCCCGTGTGTCTGTGCATGCGGCCTAGTGCTATGTGTTGAATGAAGTATGATGGACTGTATGTAAAATGTTGAAGGAAGACCACGTGGGTGCCAAGCCAAGCCACAGTGAAAACTTCATTGAGTTGCTGCCAACAGACCAGTTGCTTTTTCAAGGCTGTATTCACATGTGGGCTTAAGTGAAATTCTGTTGAGGTGCAGTGGTGGCGTGGCATGTGCGAGATTCTTGTGTACATAGATTAGTTTTATATCTCGAGCAAGGCAGCTCGCCTCTAATCTCAAAAAGTGGCCAGACAAAGTCACTTGCTGAGGAAAAGAGGCTTCAGGTTCCTTTTATTTTAATGCAGGGCTTGTTACTGACACCAGTATATTTGTATTGCTCAAGATACCTTTAGCCCAGATGATTTTACCCGAGGTGTCATGTCGCACGAAATGGCGGCTATGATATGCTGCAAAGAAATCCAAGATGTGCTTTAATATGTTTGGCAGGTTGGCATCTCTTACACGCAGATAGGCATGTGAGGGACCTGATTAGATGACAGGCAGTCACTAATTTTTTTTTTTCTGCTGGTATGTTTTTTGGCAGTGTACAGTATTTATGTTTGAGAACTCTGCTGTACATGCGTGACAGTATGTGCCGGTTGATGGTTCGTTGAAGGAATTAAAAATGGTTAACACAAGCAGTGGTTTTCTGTCTGCATAAGTTCTTGTCTTTGTATGTTCTGGAACACACATAGACTGGTTCATTATAGACTAAAAGTAACGAAGGTCCACGTTTGCTTTTCCCTCCTTAGCATTTTTTGTGCCGTGTTTTGTGCATATAATCCGCACAGTTGTCGGCATAAATTCAGCAAAGTGCCAGAAGCAATCTCATTTTGTATGCTCTGTGATCACGGCTCTCATAGCTGCTCCCGCCGAAACGTGGTAGAGCTTCACGGCAGTGGGAAACGTATTGCTGTGAAGTTGGCATTGTGAGGAAGTATCAGCGGTTAGCTTGCATTTCGTTATTTACGTGCTACCAATTTCACCACGTGCATAGGGCATGCGCAGCAGCCCTGTCTGTGCAAAACTTTTCGAGACTTGCGCGCTATACTTGGGTTCATACCAACATTGAGGGGAATGCTGATGCTGCCATTGTGGATTTTTTTCAGTAAATATTAAAGAGGATGTTGAGGGGGGTGCATCTGCTCAACACAACTCCTGCTGCAGATTCTCAATTCTCATCTCCCTACCTTTTGATTTGGTGGAGTAAACAGGTTCTTATTTGGTACAAACACAGTACATGCCTTTCAACATACATGCGTAGTTTCCTTTCAGCCTGCTAAGGACTACTACTACCTGCATGCTTTGTGGCAGTGGTAGCATATGAAACTCTTCCTGTAACCAGGAGGGGACCAGAAAAGGTGTATGCAGTGGCTTAGCAATACGTAGTCAACCCGGCTCTGGAGATGAAGAAACCACTCTTAGTTTATAGAGCGACTCATTTAAACCGGCTGGTTAATCCTAACAGCGTCACTTTTCTCCGAGGCATCCCACGCTCGTCCGCCAAACAGATTGATAGATTATCGACCACAGTCGTAGTAGTTTCTCCATGGTCTAGTTCTATGCACCAACATGGTGCAGTATTTTCTTTGTTTTTCAATTATCCAGGGCTTGCTGCAGAGAAAGAAAGCTGAACTTTGCTTCTTGTCACGCCTCTAAAATTTCGTGTTGTGAAGTACAATAATCCGCAACCCATGAATCTCTGCAACAAAATACACAGCAAAGATGAAAACTCAGCATCTGCAAGAAAGAATGAGGATATCTTTTGATTAACGCTTGCAATGGCATTTCACGATTTCTACCAGTTTGATAATACATTACATGGAATACAAGATTTTTCGGACATTCTATGCATTGCTGCTTTGCCATGGCCTTTATGTTGTACATAATGTCACTAAGATACATTGCTGACGTTTAAAATGTTACGATATGCTGTGACACATTGGGCAGCGGGTGAAAATTAAGGGCAAGTCTGTATACGTGGCTCTTTAGACACCTCGAAACACTAAATCATGTTCCAATATCCGTGCACCATTTCAGAGATGAATAGGACGTCCTCCAAACGTCCAGATTCAGATATCCTATCAAGGTCATCCCAAGGATATTGCATCTGGACATTTTTCGATCAACACATGAATATAGCTGTCCTCCAAGAGGATTTGTCTAACATTCTCCTTGTGACAGCATTGTTTTCTCAGATATTTAAATTATAAACAGAGCTATCATGTCCAGCTCATGTACTATGTACCTTGCGTATATTCTGGCACAACTAATTTACTTTGAAAACTTCGGTCATTTCAATACGCCACTTGTGCCTGCAGAAGACGTAGAATAAGGATTACAATGGAGGCGCCAAATAAAACATTGGATGAAGGAAGGTGACACAGGACAACCACGGCTTCCTTCATCCATTGTTTTATTTGGTGCCTTCGTTGTAATCATGTATAACCAACTCGCCCACCAGCACGTGCTAGAAGAAGTTTGCTGGCACTTCAGCGAAAGTGTGTGTACGCATACATGTGCATGCGAATTAGTATCTGCTCTTTCTGTGTGGCTGTTCTGTCCGTAGCTTCTGTTACACAGCGTCGACATACTACAAAGTAACATTCAGTGTGTGAAACGCTGGAAAAAAGCTGTGGCACATGTCTGTGCAAGGTGCCCAGCATGTCCCTAGCATGACCCCATCACATCACTCAGGCGCACGCAAGGGATGTTTGCAGGACGTGGAAAGTGCGACCATGAGAAGGGCGCCCGCTGGGCCAAATTCAGCAAATCCCGTGGGTACTTGTATCCTTGCAGTGGATGTCCTACTAAGGATATCCTGTGGTACGTGCCATTGTGGTCACTATGTTTACCTCGGGGGCCAACTGCTATTTCCCTCTTCAGATACATCTAAGATACGCAGATGCTCTCAAGAGCCAACAACTAGGCCGATTTGAATGAAATGGAGTGCATGCGAAAGAAAAAGGTGGAGGAAAAAAAAAAAAGACAGGGTCTCATTGGTCAACAAAAATTGCCGAAACTCGGCAACCTATATAAAAAGCATGAAGTTTATATATTCAAAACTCTGCACCAAAAATAGAGATTGCAGAAGTACCTAAATTGCATCTGTCAGAGCATCCAAAGCGGACAAATGTGATCGACGAGTTTACAGCTTATGCGGAACTTTCACAATAGGCTCCTGACAGTGGAGTTTCCCGGCGACTGCCGCGCCACCTGTAGCGTCGAAAGCGCAACTCTGGCACCGATCCCACTTCAGTCAACGGCGTAGAATCCAGCTGGGGCACGTGTTATGACCGCGTGTGATTCGAAACTTGTGAACCACGCGAGCCACCGTCCTGCAGGTAAACGTTCTCATACCGTTGTTTCACGATGACAAATGTGCAAGACATCGAAAGCTGCCCAGGAAAGAAGGCGTGGGGACGGCGGTACTGCATCGTCAAAGAATGTTACGGCCACGCACGACTGCCTCCTCTCCGACGACAGATTTCCTGGCCGGCCGTGGTTTTGTGCTCGCGCTTCCTTCCTGGAGGATCGCACTAGAAAGTATTGTAGTCAGTAGACTGAATTTTTTGGATGAGAAAGAGTCTTACCGGGAAGCCGACTTGCATATTTTTGTAAATTCTACATATGTTTTAGAGCTATTTATTTTCCTTTACGAAGCGTACTGCGTGGTGGCTGCAGGTGTTCTGACTTGCGTGAGTCGCTGAGCACTTAACGCTGTGAGGGTCTGCTTGCGTTCAGGTTGCCGGATACGGTCACCCGAGTCTTGGCGGCCAAAGCATCCCAAGGTCGTGCCGATGCCTCGGCAGTTGTAAACGAAATACTGCGGTTGCTTGGCAGAACATAGCAACTAGCCTAATACATTTTTTGTGCAAGTTGTCTAAAAAGCATCTTAGTGATTCGAAAAGATATGGCGCCTATTATCCGTAGCCAATGAGGCTTTGCAAGCGTGTCAAAACAGCACCACGGAAGAACACGTCTTGTCTACGGTAGCTCAAATAGTTGGCCAAGAACACCTACGCTTAACGCTTAATAAGCGCAGCCATGCCTGCACACTCAATTAAGCTGCTTGATCAAAGCATAATATCATAGTTCAGTATGCTCACGTCCAGAGATACGCTGTAATTGTGTTTGCCGTGCTGGGAGTTTCACTTCGCCAGCACAGTCACACCGGCGACTTCTTTCACGCTGTGAACGATCCCGGCAGCGTAGAGCTTTTCCCTTTTACGACGAATGGCAGGGCGTATCCGACCGTCTAATTCTGAGATTGGTTTGAAACAACATAGCAAAATTTACGCCATTTGTTCGTTTCAAAACAAACATGAACATGCGATCACGTTGGCAGATCCGCGTGGGCAGCCTGAGTAGCGTAGTCTGTCAGTGTCAGTTTTGACGGAAGGTGCCGCAAGAGGCGCTGACGATCGCAGTTCGGCTATTGGAGCCGCCGAGGCGATCGGAGGATTGGTGGAATAAAAGTATGGAAACGACAAAAAACGGGGGCTTACAAAAGCACAGTGCGCAATAGGGGGTAAGGAAATTTGTTTGTGGGAGTTCATAGCGTTTCTTTTCTATTGTTTAACCTAGGTAGGACATTAGGAAAGGGCTTGGTGGCGCAACCCATCACCCTATTCCAAAGGGGACGCTCATAACATCCATCCATCCGGAAGCTTACCAGCAAGTATGCGGCCTGTAGGGTGGGCAACACAGCAACAAAGAACGTCAAGTGGAAAGTCAGAGAAGCTGAAATAATCTCATGGGTGGCGGCAATGGAAAAGAAACCTGCCGTGAGTACTTGAGAGGAAAAAAACGAAATCAGGAAAGAAACAATTTATGATGACTCAAAGGGAAGCTCATTACTTTTCGAAGCGAGATCGGGATGCCTTAGAACACGCACCTATAAAGCCAGATATAATAAGGAAGAAGAAGCATATGCTTGCTGCCGTATATCTAGGGAAACTATGGAGCATGTTTCATTAGAATGTGAAGACGTCTACCCAGCGGTTAATTTAGGCACCACTGGCCTCCTTGAAGCCCTTGGGTTCAGCGAGAGCAGTGGAAAAGTAAACATGTCCGCAATAGGGATTAGTAAGAGGCGATTGGAGTATTGGTGGAAAAGAAGTAGGGAAAGGACAAAAAATGGAGATGTACAAAAGCGCAGTTCGCAATAGGGGATCAGAAAATTTGGTTGTGGGAGTTCATATTTTTTTCTCTTTTTTATTGTTTAACCTAGGTAGAACATTAGGCAGTTTCATAGCAAGAGCTTAGTGGCGCAACCCACCGCCCCTTTCCAAAGGGGACGCTCATAACATCCATCCATTATTATATATTATTACATAGTGCGTGTGCACGTGTATAATACCCCAAATTTTGTCTACATTAGCTGTCTCATAGGTGCAGTTTAGAGGATTGTGATATCGTTCTTTTTTATTGCTCTAATAAAGGATTGTAAACTTGATACTTCAGTTTTATATTTCTTCTAAATTTATGCGATTTGCATATTTAAAAAAATTACGACCTATATGCAATTTTTTAAAATCTTAAATCTAACAAACCTCCTTTAATTCGGTGCAACGGGGCTGCTATTCTGCAAATTGACAAATTCCGCCACATTGTTGAATTCCCCATCTCGTTAGCTCCGATTGGCCCAAAGGCTGCTGTGACCTCTCTGATTGGCTCAAAATGCTGCTATTACCAAATCTGACAACACGGCGGAATTCGGCAATGTCCTGAAAAGATGCCCAGTAAAAATATTTCTTCGTTGCCATGGTTCTTCGATAGGGATTCACAGAGAGAGAGAGAAAGGGGCGGGGGGCGCTACTTGCGCACGCGAATGGCGTCGCCCCCCCCCTCGTCCCCCCCCCCCCTTTTGAAGTCTGTATAGCTTAGCTCTTTAGTTTTCTCTACACGTAACATTTGCACCTACCGTTATGCTACTCGGTTTATGCGATATGGATACGTCTGCTGCGGCGTCACTCGGCGACTGTGGCGAATTGTTCCTTAGTTCGTAACATAACCACATAACGGAATTATGACTGTCGTTGGTCGTGTCGTTCGTCATCGAAGCGATGCTCAGTTGCACGGTAAATGTAGGTCAGACTGTCACTGCTCCCCCTCCCCATAAAAAAGGGGTAAAGAAATATATGAAGAACGTGTACATATAGCGGATCGCACACGAGAGAACGGAATGGAATTTCAACCGGCTGTTTTGTATGTAGCTACAAACAGGATGGCGGGGTTCTTGACTGCTCTTTCTCTCTCGCAGGTGTTTATTCCATGTACGCAACGTCGGCTATGGGATGCGAACTGACAGCAACAATTTCCAGAACGCCGAGCGAAATAGTGCACGAGTTCCTTATACGTTCGAGCGCCGAAACATCGGGGCCCGCGGCCGTTCCCGCGCTTGGCTTTTTCACTCCCGACCGCCGCTCTTTGATCGCATTCCGGTCACGGCAGTGGAAACCAACTTCATCGTTGCTTTTGGGTCAGCGGCCCAATCTCAGGCTCACACTGTGGCGGATCGATGCTGCGAATAACCCCACCTCCAAAACGTATACTGCGCGCTCGCACTCGACAGTTCCGTGCAGTGTGTACTGTATACGCGTCGGCACGCGTAAGCCGAAGGAAGCACGACAATCTTCTGCATAGGCACGCTGCTTACTTATGGGAGACACGGGGAAGATGTGACTAGTGATCCCGTGCGCAGGCTGTAAGGAGCATGCGAAATCATTTAATTTTGGCCTTTATTTACTTTAAGTGACATCTTTATGAAACTTTACTTTCAGGTGTATCTATATGAAAAGAAACTTTCGTAAGCTGTCTGTAAGTATTAGCGTTGTTTTTAGACAAGGCTAAGCCTTATCTTTACACGAGCTTCGTCTTTAATGAAAGGCTTATTCCGCTGGTGTTTGTGCATGGAGACTGCTCTAAATACGCCTTGGAGGTCACTCGCTCGCGCCACGGATTGTGGATGAACGTATCGTTCGAACGCAAATTCACTGACGATAGGGCTGCCGCATATTCGTGACGTCACGTTTTAAGAGGTGCGGCAGCGCATTTGTCGAGCACTCCCGAGAAGAAAAAAAATGAACGTCAGCTCACCGGGAATAATCATTTAAAAAAAGCAAAGTACACCATCGCTGTATTGCTCCAACGCTAACCGTCGGACCCGAAAAAAAAAAAAAAGAAACCCTTCGACGGAAGCTATAAGTGTCATTCAACGAGCGATGAAACGGGAGATCTGGGAAAAAGAACGTGAAAAATAGAAAGGCGGCAGGGTGGATATTAGCTTAAACGAAGGTAAATGACATTATAATTGATATTAAAGGGATGAACGGGAGTTTGGCAGGTCATCGCCTCCTCCATTTCTTTCCATGCCAGTGCAATCGCTCGCTCCCCAATGGGAGCCTTTGGTGCGCCTTAGTTCAGTGACTTGCCGCGATGCGACGCTACCCGGATGGTACGGCTAATGTCCCGTTAGGTACGGCTGCTTGCGTCACGTGTGTGTCTGAGTGCGCGCCGCTGCCGGTCCAATGGAAAAGTGGTAGACGCTCCGTCCCTGCGTCTGTCAGCGTATCACGCGTTTGTCAGGCTTCCTCCGATTTGCGTCGTGAAAAGCCACCCAGATGGGACTCTCCTCCACGACCCTAAAGCAGGTGCGAACGCTAGCCGACGGGGGAGAGTAGAAAGGACGATAGGAGAGGTTGGTGAACGGACGGATCGGCCGCATCTGGCTGGCATTGAAAAAAATACAGGAGGCGCTATGCAGGCCATGTTGAGCGCTGCTTGCTACAAGGTAAACAGAACACGTATTTAATTTCGACAGTTTGGACCGGTGGACCGATCTTCATCAGGGTTTACAAGAAATACTCGTTCTGTTTACCGTGTAGCACCACTCAAGTTTTATATATATATATATATATATATATATATATATGACAACAGAGGAATAATTAGTAATAAGTGTGTAATACTGGCAGCCATAGGATGTGTTAGGTCGATGAAAGGACAAAGGTACTTGGAGATTGCTATATCGAGTCGAGAAGGCAGAAAAGGAAAAATAAAATTAATAGATTGCGCAGAGTTGCCCGAAGGGCGAAGCACTGGAAGCAATAGCAATTAGTATTTAGCGTTGCGCTGGAGCTCCCCAGACAGGTTTCTACGAATACACGTAGGCGACATGTTGACGCGACACAATACGCGAGGCAACTGCTACTGCGCTACAGAAACGCTGCAACTGCTGCAACTGCTACTGCGCTACGCTGGCTTGTGCACTGGTGTGTGATGCCCCCTTATCCAATAACCGAATGATCCATGTGGTCCTTTGGGCGTTATATAAACCTACTACCGCACGCGTTCCTCAAAACTGGCTTCTCCGCATCAGGTGCCTTTATGAGGAGAAGCCCACTGCACTCATTCTCTTCTACAGCGCGCGCGCGCTCACTCAAGCACACAAACATGCGCAAACTCACGCAAACACACGCAAACACACCCAGGAACACTGAGGCACACATGCACGTGGACAGACGTCACGTCCAGTTGTGCAAATCTGCTCGAGCACCCTCGTGTACGCGTACTGGGAGCATGGGGAGACGAGACCCCGTTCCCGTCCAGTGCGCACAGCGTGACGCGGAACGTCGCTACAAAGGCCCTTGCTGCCGAAGCGTGAACCCTCCCTGGCTCACTAATACGGTGCGGCACTACGAAAGCCGTAAGACGTACAGAAGCAGCCGCTAGTGCTCTCACAAGCAGTTAAGCTGCTAATTTGTCAATTTACAGCTACCAAACCGTACACGATCCTGAAACATACTAGTGACGGTTTATCAATCTGTTCCTCTGTCCACCCGTCCTGTTAGTTTCCACGTTGG
This sequence comes from Dermacentor albipictus, assembly GCF_038994185.2. Taxonomy (NCBI): domain Eukaryota; kingdom Metazoa; phylum Arthropoda; class Arachnida; order Ixodida; family Ixodidae; genus Dermacentor; species Dermacentor albipictus. The sequence continues at coordinate 336,556,076 of NC_091821.1, forward strand.
TCTGATCGTCTGTTCGATTCCCACCCGCGTTCCGCCAGTAATGTCTTGAAAACTGACGTAAAACGAAACTTCCGGCGATACGTACGCGGTGGTTATAGTAAAAGAACATGTTCCGCATTGACTGTAGCTGCAACAAACTATTTACTTGACTCGGGACGAGCGCTTAGGGGTATAAAGGTGAAGTAGTTACTTGTTAACTCGGAGATCGCTATGATCGGATCATTTCCTCCCCGTGTTTGCAGTCAAGGTTTGCCTCGTCGTGATAGAACACTATTATTCAAGTTAATGGTTGGCTTCGTCTTGGTGTGTGAATGTTTATACCGACCAGGAAGTGTGGATAGTCCGTCGTTTGTGCTTTGCAGTTTCTGCGAGACACTTGAGACCGTATGTTAGGTTGTTCTGTCTTCCTTGAACATCGCATGTCGCTACTGAGCGACTATAGTCTATTAGGCCTGTGGTGTACGACCCTCGATGCCTGCCTATTACCGAGTTGTTGTGCTTCTCGGTGCGACCCGGTGAGCAACCGCGCTCTGCCTACTTTCCTACAAGAAGATGACTTGGCTGCTAGTTTGTAGAGCACTTCTAAAGCGAAACGTTCTTTGCCTACCCTCCCAGGTTCGGCGGTACGGCTGACTGCTAGCCGTTTCTGTTTCTGGGATGGTTGGTAGCCTTCTTAAGGAATTGTGTTCTAGATGAAACGCTCTAGAGAACATCCGGTCATCCCACTGTGTGGATAAACTCCTTCGTAATCAACGTCGTGATCTCGCTTAGTCTTGGTGCTTCATTATTTCAGCTTGCTGTCTTTCTCATCTTATGATATTGGTTTAACATTACTGCTACCTGAAGAGGAGTTGGGGTCACCATTGCCGGGTGGCTAAATCCCCTCTTCTAACTTTTAAATAGCAGAAATATATATAGACTTTTCCTATATTTTACTGCGTCAGTAGCAATGGTACCTTCACACCACATCTGTCGCGTCGGCATCCTTTACGTCAGTACACTAACGGAGCATCGCCTTGCTCAACGATTTCATACGATGGATGGCGTATAGTGGAGACATGTTAAAAATATTTGACATGAGTGGGTCAGTGAGCACAGGGCACTCTAAAGTTGTCTGAATTACTTATTGTCGTTCCCATATGGCACAGAAGTTTATACTATTTATAAATGTTGACAATTGCTGCCAAGCAATTGGTTAGAGCATCGCATGCGTAATGCGAAGACGTGGGATCGTTCCCCACTTGAGGCAAGTTGTTTTTTAATCCACTTTCATTGCCATTGATTTATACTTTGTTTATTTCAATTAGTAAGTAGAAGTAATTTCCCCTATGTTTTCCTTGGCGTAAGTGTTTGTTGGCTTTTCATGATATGATATACAGTACAAGTGCGATAAGATCGTGGCCGTGTGCCGTGTGCTGTAGGGGCGAGCGAAAGCCTGCGAGGGGGGAGGGGCGTGGCGAGAAAGATGGCGTATAGCTTGAAGCGGTGATGTTTTCTCGCGCGTGCAAGGGAGGGGGGAGGGAAGTGCGCATTTCCTCATCTATACACTACCAGGGCTGGCTCTGCGCGGCTGCGCGCGTCCTATCTTGGAGGTGATCTGTGCTGGGTTCCCGCACGCCTAGTTCTCGTTAAAGCGAGAGGCGGCACGAAGGGGAATTCGCTCGCCGCTGCTGCCGCTTTTCATTACGCCAGCATCCTAACAGTGAGTGTCCGCGGTCATCGAGTGAAATGTGTTCGTGTTTGCCTCTGCGCGCGTGGCAACGTACTTGTTAATTTAGTTAGTAAGTTACAGCATTTTATGCAGGTGATGAAACGAGTAACCTTACTTTTGTATACCTGTCTAACACTTTGCTATCGTAATCGACGCTTCGCCTGTCGGACGAAACTGGGACTTTCTTTTTCCCTGTCATTTAGGCCGCTGTCAGTGACGCATCGATGTAGTCACAGAGTATTAATTGTAACTTTGTTCAGCCCTCAAGCTGCGCCCAAAAGAAGCCAGCATGCGAGCCCACAACGTTTCAGCGAGATCACGGCTTAGTAAGGACGCTGGCTTCATGTTCACGCGACCGGTGAGGCGTAAATGCAGTGTCAATTGTGGGCGTCTACTAAACCCGTGACAATCGCGTTCTTCCGCAGTTTCGGTATCGGTAGAAGCAGCGTCAGCATAAAAGTAAATCTTTATTCATTTGGAAGAAGAAGGTTGCTCATTACTGAAGAAAAGGGAAGCCGAATTTCTCCTTTTATAATTTCGCACCGAAATCCAAATAAATGAGAAATAAAAGGGCTTTTTCACAGGTTTGCTGCAAAATGCATAACGGAACATTATGTTTCGATGACTTTCCGCAGTTCATTGACTGATAGACTGACTGACTGGCTTACCGATTCATTTATTGCTTGATGAGTGATTGATTGGTTACTTAATTCATTGAGATTAGCATCCTGCACAACGCAACAGAGCTCCAGGTAATTTCTGTCCAGCGGAGCCTCTTTGAAGTGCAGCCAAAGTTTCAAACAAGCATTTTCACATACCGCCATGGCTATCAAACCTGTGATCTTGCGGTCATTTATCAGAATGCCAAAGATAGTGATACGCTGCGGTGGCAGTGGGTGGTTATTGCAGCTATCCCTGCGAATGTACTGCTTTGAATCCTAAATGGCTGCTCCCACCCCCCCTCCCTTCTGTAAACGTGTTTGTAACATTGTGAAATGGTGTCAGTTCGCTTCCCTATAGCTGGCCGAGGCCGTCCTTGGCGCGATGTAGTTATAGTGAGGCACTGCACGCTACTTCCCAGCTGTTCGATGGTGCACAGTACAGACAGCACTGGCTGCTTCCACTTTTTGCAGTGGTGACGTGGTTTGCATTAAGGGCCAAACGGTACTCACGCGAAGAGAATGCCGCCACAGACGCACACGCACGCGTTGAGAATCCAGCTGACAACGGCAGCCGCGGTTTCACCTACGCATCACTGAACGTGAGTGTTACAACGCACTCTCAAGCACGCGGAAATTACTACGAGATTACTCTTTCATGTGCAGCGAAAGCGTGGCGGAATGGAGGCAACAACTGCATTGAAGTTATCTTGTGTTGCACTTGTTGTACTCATTGCTGGAAAAGCTGCATTGCAGATGATTCAGGGACAGAAAAATAAAACACGCACAGACGAGGTCAGAAGCATAAAAAGCAACAATCTTTTAAAGTTTTGCTGCTCGTAACGATCCAGGAGCACCTTCTGTTGTAGTCCCTGAAATGCCACTCTTACTACACGTACGCTCAGCGTTACCGCCGTTTCATGAATGTTAGCCTCGCATTGTATCAAGTGCAGCTCTTGCGCTTGATATGTGTTATGCCGCTTCTCTTTTGTATATGTGTCGAATGAGAAATTTAATATAACTGGCCTGGGTCCATCTCATGATGCTGCCCCAGCATCATCACAGAATTTCGGGCTTTTTGTCAGCTAGGTTTGTTCGCACAACCCTTGTCCCAGCTAATCACAGAAATAAATAAAATAAATTTATATTCGAGCTAGTAATATTGCACTGGTTATAGCATCACAACGATGCGTACACCAGAGAGTTTTAGAATAGTGCCCAAGCCACACCCAAGCGCTGGGGAACGCAAACTACATTGCGCTTGCTTACGTTCTTTTAACGCACAAAGTAGGACTAGTTGGTGTTGATGCATTTGATGAGACATAGTTACTAATGCTAACAAGACTAACGAAAAAAAAAACCTGGGGCAGGACAGAGCGCTAGACTTCACCTGCCAGACTTCATTCAGAAAAGAACATGCAAGAAACCACCGTATGCTCAGATAAATGCGCCGACAAACGCATCAACGAATGTGCCACGTAGGAGAAATGACATGCGCAATGAAGCCAATAGGCGCCGACATGCAAGCCATTACAAAGCATGGATCGCGTTCTTTTCTAAGCCTGGCGGTTTGCCCCCCCCCCCTCCCTCCCCTCCCCGCTTCAGCGCTTGGGTACCCCATAATCTAAAGCTGTCTAATGACGATATGGTCGCTCACGCGTCGCGGCCTCGCATTGAAGTTTGCTTATGTATGCTTTATGCAAAGGTTTCCAGCTACGTCATGTATAGTCATCCTCCGAGCACCCTAATACTCCCTATCCGCGATACAGCCAGGGCATGTGGTCTACTTTACATACAGGTCGGTTAGGGAATAGAAGTTATTAAACATGGTGGCGAATTATTCTACCGAAACAAACATACAAAAAAATCTCCGTGGTTAAGGTGTCCACCACTGTGTGACACAATGCAGTTTTCCTCTTTCTTTTTTACAACCAATTTCTACTCTGTCCGTGGTTCACACAGAAACGCTATTTAGTAGACTCGTACAAGATTGCACCTTCTACAAAAATGCTACCGGAATTCCAAGAATTGTCTACTAATTCGTAAGCGTTCTTTGGCCCGACTGTTACTTTGCGTTTACTTGCTTCCTTTTCCTAACTCATGTATGTCTAGCCATCGCCTTTCCGTTGCCAAAGAAATGAAATTCCTGTACCTAACGGTGTGAGTAGGAGTTGCCAGGAAGCTGCATTTTTCCTTCAAAGAGTTCGTACCAAATGAGCCGGAACGTCATCACAACTGGTTTCACCACAGCTCTTCTTTCCCTTTCTAAAATTTTATTTTCTCTTTTTTCCTTTTGTGCAACGTCACGCGGCGGTACAACGTCACCAGTTTTTTTTTCTTGCGCCATCAATAATTTATTATCATTATTACTAAACTATTATCACATATACCAATCAGCTATATTTATTTTTATGCTCAGCAGCCCCACAGCAGGCCTTTTTGTGCACACATCCATAAAGCAGAAAAGTAAGCTTTCAGGGTGGCCTGACGAGAACGGTTTTCTCTGTGATCAATGTCTTTTTCTTTATTTTTTTGTTTCTATTGTTACTTATCCCTTATAAAGCTACCAATCATCTACATTTAAACTATTATAACGATTAAATGCCCTAAGTTCACAAATTGCACATTTTTGCGCGGATATAAAGCATTACACTTTCCTCGTGACAGAAATATTTTGATGGGGCACTCGACAAAGAATGTTCACGCACTAAAAATCCTTCGCTTGTGTATATCGATCTGCGCGACTGATTCTTCAAAAACAGAGAAGCTGACCAAGCAAGTTGTCACACCTTTCGAAAATACTAGGAGTCCCTGCCGGCTGATCCATCACTGTCGCCGCCATGCGCGTTCTCACCGACGCCCTCGTCATGTACTGCCGCTCCGGGGCTCCCAGGCAGCTGCGTTGCTGCTGTTTTGAGTGGCGCATGATACCGACCTCGTCGTAAGCATTCATCACCGCAGCCGTACCTATTACTAGCTGACCTCCAACTGGCGCTTCTCTGGCACATGGAGTGGCGAACTGACGAACGAAAGTTACATTTTTGGACCGACCGTTACCGTAAGTACGCCCCTCTTTATCGCGTCCATTCACGGTGTACCTACAGTGGTTAATACTGGGCAAGCACGCTGAAGGCTTCATTCGTCGGTTGACACTTCGAGTAGCACTACGTATAGCCTTTCTTTTTTCTTTTTATGATCGTACAACCCAGTTCACTGCTGTTCAACGAGTGCAAGCTGTAAATGATGACATCAAGCCCGTGCCGCGTCATCGTCGCCGCCATCCCTCCGCGCGGTTAGCAACAAAAAGTCATCGCCCCTTCCAGTCCGTGAAGTACGTGAATTGTGTTAGTTACACCGAGTGCTGCACATTGCAAGTCAAACTTCGCAAGCAGTCTGTGTCGTAAATATGTAATTTCACCATTCTTTCATCTCATGTTCGCTTCGGAAACACTGTGTGTTTCTCCGTCTCGGGCACGCTCTTCGGCCTCCCGGTGCTTCCGTTTAAACTCGGCATCTCTGGCGCGCAGCTCGGGGTCGGCCCTACGACGACGAGCCCGTTCACGAGACAACTCTCGCTGACGCTCGCGGTAGGCAGCTTCTTCCTCAGGAGTACGCACTACTCGTAGTCTTCCCATAGTTGTAGCTGGGATGGAATGTGCGGAACCAGTAATCCAAAGTTCCGTATATTGGGCGCAAGGCCCACCGCTGGAGATGCGGGCGCTGCAATCGTTTTGACGATTGGTTGGATTGGTTTGACGACTGACGTGGCTGCCGGCACTTCTTGCTTCGGCACTTCTCGCAAGAAATGCCGGCAGCCATGCGCTCCTAGTATCGCGTTTCAATCGCTGGGCACTGTTCGTTGGCCGCAAACCGCCAGCGTAACGTTTGTTTCTTTTACGGCAGGGTGGAACCAGTCGTCGATAAATTAGATGCCGATCTGGCTCGATCGCCGAAAATGCACCGCGTGACAGCCACATAAGATTCGCGTATAAAATAGAATTCTCACACGTGGAAAAGGGTCACTCCTAAAGCCCCTTAAACTTCTGTAATCACTCCAACCCCTTTCCCCCTGTTGAGCTCTGCTTTTCTCCGCTATAGGCAACGTGGCCCCTTTTTAGCGAAGTCCGACGACAACGACGGCACACGGTCCGCATAAACACCTTCGCTGTAAAGCTTTACTTGGTACATGTGCACAAATATAGGCTAGTGCTATTTTAGGGCCGCGGTACAAAAGTGGAAATGCAATCCGAGCGAAGAGAGCCCTGCTGTTATATTGAGGCCAGTCATGTCTTGCGGACATTCTTGGATGTTTTGTTAGTCATCTGGGCAGATTTGTTTATTTATTGTTAGTTCTTTCTTTCTTTCTTTCTTTCCTTCCTTCTTTCTTTCCTTCTTTCTTTCTTTCTGTCTTTCTTTGCATTTGTCTTCTCTGCCCTACATATACCTTTCTTCATGTCATCTCAAACACCTCACATGAAGTAGGAGGCCCTGCACATTGCAGGGTTGACACCTTCAATTTCCATTAAACTCTCTCTCTCTCTCACTATATATATATATATATATATATATATATATATATATATAACGTGAATGCGCTAAAATGCGAAGTGAGGCAAAAAATTACAGCTGATCGGCTAGAGTGAATCGCTTCAAATAGCCGCCTATTCGAGTGAGGTATCTGCAAGGTATAATATTTTCTATAATCATTGATAATTACGTTTGAAGGCAAGAGTTCGCAACTCCGAAGCAGGTTTCGTTGTTGATTGATGCCGGGCGTGCATCCGCACTAAAACAGTTGCGACGTCCCCTTAGTCAAAAACACTTCGCGAAGGTGTACTTCAAGGTGCGAAATCGAACAATCATGAAGCTGAACAATATGAGATATAGATTATGGAAAACACATTTCATAAGTCACTATTGCAGTGCCTCTATAATATGGCCGGGCCTACATGCTTACATTTAGTTACATACTTACGTTATGCCACGTGGCAACCCAAGTGAAAAATAGAAGCTTTCTTTAGCAACTTCGCTTTAAAATGAAGCATGATGATGACAATATGATGGTAATGTACCTTCGAGAAACGGCAGCGTATACACTCGATAAAGCATTATAATTCACTATAGCTGTAAAACAATCTTGCAGATGACAGCGCAGTAGCCCGTTCTGTCACCAGCAGCAATTTCGACGCTACAGCTATGGGCCTAAAGTTAAATTGCAGCGAATTTTATTGGCGTTTTCGAGCGGCAGCCGAAAGCGCCGCTGCAGAAACGAGAGCTGGATGGGCGAATTGGTCGCGATACACGCGACGGGACTTCCTAGTGTACCATTCTTCTTCCTCAGAAAATAACTAAATAAATGAATAAAAAAGGCAGAACAAATTTAATCAGAGCCGGGGCATGTAGCATGGCAGAAGGATGTGCAGACTGCACTTATCGGTTTTAAGGAGACAATTCGTGCTTACAGGGATATTGAGTAGACTGTAAACCCCGAAGTATTTAATGGGAGGAGAGTAGCTCTGTGTATTAACACCACAGCGAATGAGTTTTGAAGGTATCTTCACATCTAATGACGACATTTAGGAGATAAGAACCATAAAACGTTGGCTAAGGTTCATTTCGGAATTTTTTTAGATTGTCTTGAACTAAAACGAAGAAAGGGCGAAGGGCATAAAAATAGGCACTTAGCGAATTAAATGACGGTAGAAGCAAGTGAAGCAAGGAACTCTGCTTGAAATGGAAGTAATGCGCTAGCCTGATAGCCGCAACGCCAGGTGTAAAGTGAATTCCAAGCCGTTCGCTAACACTATATAGATATAGAGTGTGCTGTGCCGTATGCCTACGGTGCAATAAAAGCAGGCCAAAGGCTGCTTAAAAGGCTGGGCGCGAATGATCAGATCTATATGAGAACGAGATTGAGGAAAGCATCAGACCGGCGTAAAATGTTTCGACAAAAGAACTTGCCTTCGTAAAGGTCCACTTGACGAAACGTTAGCGCTGTACTGAGGTCTGATCTTTTTTCAGTGCTCAGCCGCCTTAATTACAATGCGTTAAGTTTAATTCGCTGCCTAGATTACTAACCTTAGCATGAGTACTCATTCCGTCATATCCGCGTCGGACTTTTCCTGTAGTGGGCCCAACTTTTCTGATAAAGATTTTGTGCTGGTATGGGACTTCTTGTACAAGTTTTTATGCTTATGGCTGGATTCTGCAGAACACTCGCTCAAACTTGTAGAATATGGCCGTCTTCGAAGAGGCTCGCACGCTATCTCGGATTCTCGCTCAGTGACAGCCCCATCCATATATATGTATATAAGGTTATGTGGCTGGTTTAGCTGCGAACCGAATCATTAACTTATCGATTGCGAAAACTGCGCGCTCTATATGGCTTTTGAGACGAGCCCAGACCAGCACAATCGAGACACCGCATAAAAAGAAACGAAACAAGTGGCAGTCATGCTGCCTTTTTATGTGTTGTCATAGGCTGCACACAGCAATCAGCCGTGCACAAACCAGCCGGGAAGTAGCCCTCACTGTCGCCAAAGCCACGCGGCGATCGAAGGAGCTAATGATTCCGACTGAGTGTGCCGTGTGTTACCGGAAGCGGCGACTATGTTTGCCGACTGCGGACATAGCCGAAACGTACGTCGAGATTGGGGCTTCAATAAAGCAGCGAGGTATAGACGATCGTGAGGGCAATTTTGTGCGTTGATTTCGCTCATAGGTGAATTCGCAGCGAATGTTGTTTGATAATATACTTGTACAATAGTGCGCGAAGCAGAAGTACACGTCGTCTGCGGTGCTGTCTGGCTGAAAAATTGCACGCGGGGAGTTCATCGAGTAGCACTTCTATTTTCGTTTGGAGTGAAGACCGTTCAATTCTCAGAACAGGGCGCTCGTCAAACTGGAAAGCCGGCATCGTTGGATTACGACGCATGTCGAGAACAGCAGAACGACGCACGAACATTTTGCGTGCATTGAGAGACAAGTGATGCAGGGTCACTGTATTTTACGTGCGTTTGGACATCGCGTTGAGCCATGTTCTTGAAGTGACAAAGAAAGGAATTATGTTGCTATCCGTCCAGGGAGGGCGAAACGTCGCGCCACGCAGAAGATAATCTATACCACGGCCGGTCTCGAGGGGTGCGCGCGCTTCCTAGAGACCGGCCGTGTCTATACGAAGCAGTTTTGTCCTCCTGACGACAGATGGCCCTGCCGTTTTCTTCAGCTGAAAAAAAAAAAAAAAAAAGAGAGCGTGGCAGCTATGCGGCTGCCACTCTCTCTGTATACTTTGGGCGAAACCGCATCTTTTCGTGCTTACTTTAGCGCTTTTTCTGCGAAGCGAACCATTCTGCTCGGGACGGGGAGAGCCGAGAAATCTAATGCGACCGCTTTGTTTGACCTTGGAGCCCCGTTTTCCTTACTTTCCTATCTTCCTGTCTGGGTAATCCTGACGGCTTGAAACCCAAGCTCCATTCCATCACCGAACGTCGGTGGCTTCCCTTCGAAGACGATAACATTGTGGCAGCTGCTCAAGTGTAAACTTTGTGGGCTGCGAAAGCGCGCGTGTTCTACGCCTACGAGAACCGTGCTTACCTCGCTACATAATGCATTTTCCTTTGTCGGCTTGTGATTTAGATGAATGAATGAATGAATGAATGAATGAATGAATGAATGAATGAATGAATGAATGAATGAATGGAGGCAGCGAGCGTTACCTAAACATTCTTTCAAATGTAGGTGGTGGTGGTGGTGGTGATGTTGAAGCAGGCGGGGTTAGCCTGGCATACATAGCCGGCAATTGTTCCGCCTGATCCTCCTTCGAGTTGAGATCAGTGGTGTGTCACCAGGTGTCCATGAGCTCCGTGTCTCGCAGGAAGGCTATCAGAAGTCGTTGCGCTCTCTTCCTCGATGCCGCGGGCCCTCCGGGGAAAACAACATCTTCAAAGGTCCTGTGCGTGAGACCGCTTTTTTGTAGGTTGTCGACCATTACTTTTCGTTCTGTGTCAAACTGAGGGCATAGCCAAATGAAATGTTCGATGTCGCCAATGTCACCACAGAAAACACAGAGTGGGGAAGCGCGAAGCCCAGTCTTGAATAACCAAGCTGGGGTGTACGCGGAGTCGGTCCTGATGCGGTATAAAAGCGTCGCTTGTTCACGTGTAAATCCATGAGTCACACAGGATTCGTGTGGATTCTTGAACATCTCTCTAAAGTGAAGGCGGATTGCCCCCTTAGGGTTTCGAAAAGCTTTTGGAGCTTTCACTTTTGGGACACATGTCAGCGCTAGGCGTGCGAGAGCGTCAGCTTCCTCGTTCCCATCAATTCCTACGTGTGATGGAATCCACTGAAAGCTTATGTTAAATCCTTTGCTCGTTAGGTCGTCGATCAGTGCCAGAGACTGCCTTGTAAATTTCTCTAGAGGTAGGCCCCGATGTAGTCTCTGTAATGCTGACTTGGAATCCGTCAGCACCACGACATCTCGTGCAGAAAAGGCCCGTAGTTTCCGCAAGCCGCGGTGATTGCGGCACTTTCGACTGTTGTAGAGGAAACTACGCGATCCAGTCGGCCAGACCATGACACATCAAGGGATGGTATGCAGAATGCCGCTGCACAGCTATCTGTTTGTGCGCACACCGAACCGTCTGTGTACACTTGTAGATGGCTTTGAAACACAGTGCTCAAGTGGTCCAGCACAATGAACTTGGCTTCGGCAGTTGAAATGTTGCGTTTCGTCCAGTGGCGTAGCCAGAAATTTTGTTCGGGGGGGGCTACGCCACTGGCCCAATATATATATATATATATATATATATATATATATATATATATATATATATATATATATATATATATATATATATATATATATATATATATATATATATATATATATATATATATATATATAGCTGCACGTTTTTCCCTCCAACCACTTCAGCAAATTTGAGGAGGTTCGTGGCATTTAAAAGAAAAAGTTTAATTCTAGTGACTACTGGCTTCGAATTTTTCACTTAGGAGGTCAATTATTTATTAAAAATTGGCCAAAATTGAAAATTTTCGGCAAACGAAACTATCAAGTTTAAAACTCCGTGACTCAACAATGAAAAATGATATCACAATTCTGTGAATTGCATCTAATAGTACATCTACAGCGGACAAAATAAATATGTTACACATGAATGTCAAAAAAATTTAGTATTGTGGAAATACGGCTTTTGCAGAACCCTTGTACACAACGTAACCAATTAACGTACGATACAAATTGACACAGCAAACTTGTCCGCTTTGACTGTTATAATAAATGCCGTTTACAGAACCACAATATCTGTTCTTCATGCATAGCTATTAGTTTGTAAACGCCGTGCTTCTATTTTTTCAAACTTTCAAATGTTCCAAAATATTGCTACGGCACAATATGTGCGATCTCGAAAGGCCAGCAGTGTGAAGACGACGACGACGGTTAGAAGCTTACGCGGGCTGTCGCCTCTTGGCCAAGCGCAGCGTATTTTTCTTGTAAATATATTTGTACATAGCTTTTCGTCTGCGTCTTCCTACGTAACAATATTTTAAACAAATTTCAGGCCCTAAATCGAAGTTCTGTTTCCAACAGACACTAGGATTTAACTTTCTCTCTCAAATGCAACCAATTTCAATAAAAGCGATTAGCAGGATTAACTCAGAAAAGCGTTTCTGCGTTTTACAAGTATTTGAATAGGCCGCGTCGGATTGGGCCCGAGCTAAAGCTTCCTCTTAAACAATTTATCGAGGGATCAAATACATGAATAATAACTGCATTGTCATTGCCAAAGATAATGCAAACGAATTCTTGAAAGCTACGCTCTGTAAATACAAGTAAAATATGTATTTTTTTCATAAAATATTATACTCGTATGTGCCAAAAATTGTGCCCAACATAACTGACGTCAATGCTTCCATGTTTTTTGTCTATTTATTAAGTAAAGAAAATATCACACGAACTTTAGAACTATATCAGTTCGAAACCAGGAAAGCAGTGCATGCCGCTGATATGAAAAATTAAAAGGCAATGAACTGAACAAGTTGAGGACAAATATCTTAATGAAACTTTGTCATTCAAGAACCGTGCTTACATTCTTGTATATATGCAATGGCCAGTGAAAAATCTCAATGACGCTGTCGTTTGTTCCATTGTATTACGCAGGAGTAGCTGTCCCTTGTCGTGTATCGTGAGTAATTGCACCGAAGTTATAGTCGCGACAGAGAGCACGTATAAAAAGCAGGAGTTCTGCAAGATATATGAGGGCAAGTCAAATGAATGAGCCAACAACGGGGTACTTTATTTAAAAGTAGTCTTCATGAGAATTTAGACATTTGTCCTATTGACTAACGAGTTGCGTGATTCCCGTCTTATAAAACTCATTGGGTTGCTGCTTCAAAAAGTCTGTATCTGGTTCCCTTGAGCTGTTTTTTCGGTTGCCCCAAAATGTAGAAGTCGCAAGGTGACAGGTCTGAGCTGTATGGCGGATGTTGCAGCGTTTCCCACTTGAACTTTGCCAGTTTTGTATTAACCACATAAGCGACGTGGGGACAGGCATTGTCGTGGAGCAAGATGACCCCATTCGTCAATTTTCCACGTTGTTCGTTCTTGATTGCGACACGCTGCCGTTCGGCGTTTCACAATATCGGAAACAATTGATAGCCTCTCAAGATTTAGCAAATTCTATCAGTAATGGACCCTGTCGATCGAAAAAAAAAGTCAACAACACCTTTCCAGCGGAAATGATGGCCTTTACTTTCTTTGGGCGTGGTAAATTCGAATGTTTCCGCTGTAAGCTTTGGCGTCGTGTTTCAGGCTCGTAGTAGTGGCACCTAGGTTCGTCCCCGATCACAGTTGCAAACAAGAAGTCGCCATGCTCATTGTGATACCCGATCAGATGAGTCAAGGCAGCGCGAAACTTCTTCGTCTTCTCGCGATGGATAAAAATCTTGGGGATCCATTGCGCACCAAAGAGCCGATAGCCGAAAAGCTCATGAATTATGGCGTGAACCGAACCGTGACTGATGTTCAGACGGTCTGCCAGTTCATCGATGCTTATCCTCCGTTCTTGTTTCAGCAGCTCATGAACCTTTGAAATTGTGTGGGGGGTGATTGCACGATGGTTTTGGCCCGGTCTTGGAATGTCTTTGCAACGTCCTTTGAACCGTTTGCTCCAACGATTCACAGTGGTCAATGAAATGCAGTGTTCAACGTACACGGCAGTGATATGGTGATTAATTTCTGTTTTGGAAACACCTTCAGCTGTCAAAAACTTCGCGACACCGAGTTGTTCAACTTTTGAAGTGTCCATTATGTGACGCAACCATACTCAACCCAATGTATGAGAGCATTAAAGAACATTTATCTTCACACCTGCGTGTCACTTTTGTAAATGAGACATGCCGTTCTCCTACGCGCATGCCTCGCAGATAATGAACCGAACCATTATTGCGCGGTTAGGGTAGGCTCACTTTCATTTGACTCGCCCTCGTACATTAGAAATGCAAAGATACAATGGGATATGCAAATGCGAAAATACTGCTTGATAAAGGACAAAAAAGTGTCACTGGAAAGAAAGTTCACTGCATGTATACACAAAACCTCGCAACAAGATATTTAAGTATACGTAAAAGTCTCCAATGAGTCTATGTATGTAACTGTATAAGTTAACTGTATATAATGCGTCTAATAACTGTATAACTGTAATAACTGTATAATGCGTATATAATACTGTGATAAAGAAGTAACTGTATATAATGCGTCAAATAAGGCAAATAAACATGTTGCACAATCATAGATTCACAGAATCCTAGATTCCGCCCCCATTCCATCCGCTCCCCCATGTATTGCGCGTGACGGAAGGCGGCGTGCTTGCTCCCCGCTTATCTCCTTTGCGCACACAAGACTGAGCCACCATCGTCGGCTCACCCATTCCACCTCCCCTCCTACGCTTTCACTCGCACATACAGCATGCAGCGCGTGGTCACGATGTTATCACACTTGAACTTTATAAGAAACATGAGGGCGATGGCAGGAATGCGCCTGGAGTGTCCATATAATTGCTTTCGCAATAATATAATAAACGTATCCGGCAACTGAAGCGTCCCGTCGCCCATTACTTTCCGCAAAAGAAGCATCAAAATCGAACTTTCACCATGCGACAATTCGCTGTGCCGCAACAATGTATTTTTTTTCTGTGAGGCGGAGGCACCGAAAGGAAAAAGAAACGCATAGGAAAGTATGTTGGCCAGAATCTAATGCCTACTTCGGGCACCTAATTTGGCTACGGAAGGAATACCGAAGAAAACGTGAAACGCTTGGTCCACTGAGAACCATACGCATACTGTTCAGTATCCTACAGCGGCTCAAGAAGACTTTCCGGAAAGGTTCCGCTCAAGGAATGCGGTGCAATCCTTCGAGTCCCCTCAGTGATGGCGGCGAGCGACCATTGTTTTTTTTTTCTCGTCTGCTAGCCAGAAAACGTCCAAAATTCTGTCCGGTGAAAATCCACTCGGCCAGAGCAAACCGAACGCGCACCGAAGTGTACCGCACGGTGGTCGGGGCCATACGAGAAAAACGTATGCGCTCTGGTTGGCTCTGGCAGCCCGCGGTTAGGGTAGCGAGAACAAAAAAAAAATCGAAGAGGCTCAATGTGTCCTCGCGAATAAAAGTCAAAGTAGAAAAAATAAATAAGAACGTATTTACTTTGGCTGGCTTGAGTGTCTTGACATGGATGTTCTGGCATAGGTTAAAAAAATGTTTATATTTTTTTGTGTGACATGACGGCACAAATGAACCACCCCAACGCTTCGTCTCATTGGACCTCGCTGCCTGTTTGTCAACTCGTCTGCTAGTGTGTTGATTTGGCTTGTCTCGTTGTATGTTCCGATGTAAGACTTAAGAAAAGTCAATAGACATTTGGCGTCAAATGTTTATAACAACATTAAACCCACAAAGTTCCGCAATTGAAAATCTAAAGCACAACTTTGGAAATGTCAATGCACCTTTCACATGAAGAGCTTATGAGATTTATACCCATAAAGTTTCGCAATTGATATCCATGCGCTCCATAGATTCCGTAGCCTCAGTGAGATGCCGTGGCGAGCCCGCTCACCATCAAAGCGCCCTTGAAACTTTGTGCTCGGATGGGACTGCTTGGCGCTATGTGACTCCCGGTGTATGGGCGTTGCCACGAAATCCAGCCCGAGTTTGCAATCTTCGCGGTTAAATGTCTTTTCGAGCGTCAAAAAGACATTCTAGACAAAATCCAGAGTGATTTCCGGCGCCGGAGGTCACTTTGGTCGGCGGTGCATGGACAGCACGAAAAAATTTCGGGGGGGGCTGAAGCCCCATAAGCCCCCCCCCCCCCCCCCCCCTGGCTACGCCCCTGGTTTCGTCGGTAGGTGGGGTACATTGAGGCTGCAGGTAACGTCCGGAAAAGACCATGGCGGGTCAAGGTGACTTCGTTTAGGCCATTCCAATCCTAAAAATCGGAAGGTGTTCAGCGCCGCATGGAAATGTGAGCGAGTTCTTGCTCTTAGCCGCCGGAGAAGCGCCGTGCCTGCGCGTGACTCGCCCAGCCTTAATAGCTGCGTCAGCAAGGCCTGAGATGCCAAGAGGCGGAGTGGAAGAGACTCTGCCTCATTAGTGACTTTCTTGTTTGAAGCCGCCGTTGGAACTCCCATCGCCAAGCGAAGTCCCTTTCTGTGCACTGCCTCCAAGCGCTCGAATTGACTCGATGACGGTGATATCAGAGGGAGCTGATAGAGAATGCGGCTTGTTATCAGTGCAGCGTTCAGTTTAAGCATGGATATAGGATTGTTACCGCAACGTATACCTGCCAATCGACGAAGTGCGTTGATTCTTTGCACTGATGCAGCCATAACACTTTCGACCGCACCACGCCATAGCAGCTTGTTGTCGATGGTGACGCCCAGGAATCGAACATGAGTTGCACGAAGAATTGAATGCCCTCTGATATTCAGCGTCAGACATGTTGACTTGCGTCTCACTCCCGGGAAAAGCATGAAGGCCGATTTTTCTGCTGATAAAGATAGGCCAAGCGTCGATAAGTGGCGATCGATAGTGGAGATTGCGGCCTGGACTATTCGGGCCAAACGTTTGTGCTGGTACCTCGAGATCCAAATGCAGATGTCATCTGCGTAGATGGACATTTTAACTGCCGTCCGACCTACTTTCAGGGCATTTGGAAGGCTGGCTTGAAGGATTGTAGGAATTTCAATAAGCAGATGCCATTTTAGAAGTTTGCTGAAATGGAAGCGCTTCAGGAGGGCAGACATGAGCTACAGCATTTTCACACTCGTGTGCTTTCTTTACCAAAGCAGCACTGCTTCCATGAACGCATATAAGTTGTTGGTGCTGGGAGCTTTAGTGCGTTTCAGCGCCAACCTCGCAATGTAAACTTTGAGGGCACGATTTCCATTACCACAAGTTGAATTGAATTGAATTGATTTGAATTGATTTTATTCAAGTGCACGATTACACTTAGGAAGAGAGGACAAAAGGCAGTAACGCCTGACGAGGTCCTCCCACCTGAGACAGCAGTTTTCACGCACGCTGTGGCAAACAAAACGGATGTAAGAATGTGGTACAAATAAACAGAGTATATAAAACACACAGCGGGAAAGACACAATGTTACAAGGACAAGTACAATTTGAATATTTATACAAATATGAAAAAAAACAACCAGCATGGATCATTGAATAAAAATACATCGTCGCATCACTGTTGTATGCGTACATCATTGCATAAAATTGAGGAGGAATATGCACTAGAATTTGGACAACAATGACGTTTTTCTGAATGGTTATTCAAGTAAAAACTACGAAAGTAGTAATTGACTTGCTTCCCGCGTCATTACTTTTCCAGATTTATGGTTTCTTATCATTTCTTCTACACTCTTGTTATTGTTCAAGAATCTCGTGATCTGGTAATGCAGTGTTTGAGAAACATAGTTTGTCCCGGTCCTGTTATTTCTGTAGTTTACGCGTTGAAGTGTGCATGGTAGTAATTATTGAGGGTATCGCAATGCAAGTGAAAAGACGTAGTCATTAAGCAAATTATTTGTCTCAAGAGCCAACCTTAGGATCTCTAAATTATGTATGTTTATTAGGCCCAGTTTCTTCCAGCTTCTGTGCTGGCCTGGTACGTAAAATTAGTAATAGATCTAATAATGTGTTTTTCAAAACAAGTATTGATTGCAAGTTAGATTGAGTTGTGCTTCCCCGGTCCAATAAACGATAATGTAGGTATGACTGCACAAGGGCATAATACGTTTGCTTCTTTAACCATAATGGCAACAAATGTCTCATTTTGTACATCATACCGACTTAACTAGAGACCCTATAACATACATGATTAACATGATCTGTCCATGTTAACTTTTCATTAAAAGTATAGCCTAAAAACAAATTGAATCCACGCGCGATAGAGCACTATTACGAAAAGTGATAATAGGCTCACTTTCTATGATCTTGTTTTTTGGTCTGAATAATAAGAACTTTGTCTTGTGTACATGAAGTTCGATTTTATTTGCTGTCAGCCATTTCGACAGTTCAGCCAGCCACATGTTTGCGTCTCTCTCCGTAGAATGTAAATTAGATCCAGAAAAGAAAGTACATATTTGTGTCATCTGCGTACGTCACCATTGAGGGAGTGTGAAGAATGTTCACTATGTGGTTAACATGCAGGAGAAATAACAGTAGTCCCAAAATTGAACCCCGCGGAACGCCAGTACGTATATCCATGTAGCTAGAAGAAACACCGTTGTGTCCTAGATGATAAGTAGTTCTTCAGTCTGACGGGGTTCGCCTCTTATGCCGTAGCATGGTATTTTGAGTATGAGAACTTTATGAGAATCCCTTTTTTAGGTCCAAGAACAATCCTACCGTAAACCGCTTATCTTCTATATCGTTAATTATTTCACCCTTCACGCAAATTAACGCCCTTTCTGTTGATTTTCCCTTTTGAAAACCGTGCTGGTGGGTCGATATAACGCTTATCTTCTCAAGGAATAAAATTAAGCGTGTGTTTATAACATTTTCATCGACCTTGGATGAAACAGACAAAATAAAGATGGGACGATGATTCGCAAATAAATTTCGATCACCTCCTTTGTGCACAACAGAAACTCTTGCTATTTCAACTTATCAGGAAAAACTCCTAGGGTTAGCATTTGGTTGCAAATATGTGAAAGCACCGGCGCCACTACATCGCAAGCGTATTTGACTGTCTGTGATTTAACACCGTCAATTCCAGCCGCACAGTTATTGCGTAATTTCAAAATTAACTGGGTTATTTCAGTGGGTGATATAGATGAAAAAACATTTACAAATTTTTCTTGAACATGATGTGATACACCATCCTCATAAACGCTTGCGTCACAGTCAGCAATAGTGAGAAAGTGTTCATTAAATTTATTTGATAAGGAAAGACCTGGATATATCCTACCTCTGATTTGTGTTTGGTGCACAGGTTTTGTTTGTTTTATACCTGAGGATATTGTGCGCTTTCTATATTGTGCCTGGAGTCAGTCTGTTAGAAAATATTTTGACATGGTAGTCCTCTATAGCTTTTTTTTGTCAGATGCTAGTTTATTACGGACTTGTCTAAAAAGCTTTAGAGTATTTACGTCTTTAAACGTGATGAAGTCAGCAATAAGATTATCTTTGCTAACAATTAATTTGTCCAGCTCCTTATCTAGCCAAGGTCTTCTAAGCTTCCTAAATTTAACGTAGTTTACCAACGGGAATGCGGTATAGTATATACATTTATATATTTTTCTATAGAAATTGCATAACTGAGGTTTGGGTTACTTTCATTGCATACGTATGTCCAATCTTCCTCCTGTAACAAACATCGAAAACTTTTCAATGCGTCATAGTTAATTTTTCTATATATTTTTGACAGTGTTTCAGGCGGTACTGTCTTAATATTCGGAAGTAAAACAAAGAAAGGCAAATGCTCACTTATGTCGTATAGCATGACGCCAGAGCGCACATCAGAGGGCAAGAAATCAGTGAACCTCATATCTATTGCCGCTGAAGTATCAGCAGTAATACGACAGGCACATCGATACTGTTTGCACAACCATAACTAGACATCGCGTCAAGAAGCCCTCTCTTTGCAATAGAATCAGACTGCCATGTCATTATTAAGATCACCCAATATTACCACAAGTTTTGAATTCTTTGTTACATCTGCAATTATGCTATCTATATGCGAAACAAAATTATTTACATTACCAGAGGGTGGTCGATTGTAACATTGTAATACCACTCACTTCTGCAGCCAACAATTCATAGTCGGCATCAACAGAACACACATCTTCTCAAAAATTGAAGTGCACGCTATTTCTGACATACTGTGAAACGTCACCGCCGACTCTATTGTTTCTGTGCAAAGAGAGATCAACATAGCCATCAATTCCGTGTGGTATCATTAGTCACTGAACTAGGTTTTAGTAAAGGCTAGCGTGTCAAATTCATGTCGACAGGAATCGAGATACACAGGAACGCCATTTAAAAGACAGCAAAACATGTTTAAATTGCTGACCGAATGTGTCAAATGAGCTTGAAAATGCGTTGCGCTATAATAGCCATTGTTGTTGTAGTAGTTATCCATGATGGTGACAACGTGCCGTAAGCTCACGGCAATCGCATTTAAGAGATACTGCTTATTTTTGTGAGGCTCGGCTTTCACGAGCACTTTCCGTTTCTGAGTGGACGTTCGTAAGCTTGGAAAGGTCAGACTCATTTGAGACATGCAGAACTGGATCCTCAAAGTTCTTGCGTATTTTCCCATCTGTCTGCCATACATAATGATAATCCATTGCAGAAGCCTTCGTGTGAGTCAACCATAGCAAACGCTTGTTTTGCGATGTCAGATTATCATAAAAGCGCAAGACAGGTTTCAATTCTCTTAATTGGCGCTATCCTTTCTGCTGCCAGTTCTCTCTTCTTTGCCTTGAAAAATCTGATTAGTACAGGCGGAACACGTTCGTTTTTGGCAGGAAGACGATGTATGCTGTCGGTTTCTCGTTCAGTCAGAGGGGTTAGACCACGGGGTACACCGAGATAATTGACAACATTGAGCACATTTTCATTGTCCTTACGAGGAAGCCTATGTATTTTGAGGCTTTCTCTGCGCCCATACTGCTCGAGGTCATCAACGTGGTTTCTTAGACTTAAAAATTCATTGTCTTCAGTAATGCCTTCAACACGGGCAATACGTGCTTTGACTTCAGCGATTTCTTGGTCCTGTGCGGCTAAGCGTGTAATTGCTTGATCGTACTGGTCAGACATGTGCTATAATAACTTTTTAAGTTCTGCCACTATGCCCTTTAGCTCAAGCAAAGAATCAATTTTTCCTATTAGCGGGAGATGTGCGTTCAGCTGCGTCTGTATTTTTGCTGCATCATCTTTCAAGGTCCGGTTCCTTGTTAAAACCTGGTCAGAAGAATTTGTGCCAACATGGCGTGAGTTATTTCCGCAAGTCTTTCATGTCTACGTACTGACTATCGGTACCATCAGTTTTTTTATTTGTTTTCAGAGCTCTACCCGTTACACCGGAACAGTTTCCTATATGATATATAGTCACAACTACAACAATATACTGGGTGTCAAGTATCTTTTCATGGCAAACAAGACAAGAGCCGTATTCAGTTGACATGGTTCATTAATTCGGCAGAACTAAGACTGTAAGGACGATGGCAACATCGGCGAACCAAATTGAAAAAAAAATGAATAGAAACCAACCTGCGTGAACCAGCAAGGCTGTTATGGTTGTATGCTGGATATATTGTTGTAGGTACCGCTGATGCCACCGCCTCGGGGAAAAAAATTCTTCGCTTTATTGAGTAGTTACTAGAGGTCGAATTCTTAGTCACTAAATATCTTTGTTTCCAGCGCCCAAAACAGGAACATAAAGCCTCATTTTAGGCACAATGGGAGCTGAAATGGGCACTATAAACCCGTTCGCAAACAACGCCCTGTTGTATGTACTGAATGTGTGTAACCCATTTTCATGGCAAGAAACTGACCTAGTGTTCACTTGTAACGCCTTAAATGCAGCAACTACATTGTGCAAGAAATCGATTTACGGGGCATCAGGCCACTTTCTTGTGAATCCGCACATTGCAACCAACACATTTAATACATTTGCTCTGACTCCATGTATAGGTTGTGTATACAGCCACACTTTCCTGCTTACAATGACGCATCAAGTGGGTGAGGCAGGAAGAACACAAAAATATATACGTCAGGAAAGCTCCTAAATGGTTAATGAGAGGCTCTATAATCCGTGCCTAATGGATTAAAGTAAACAAGTGTTCCAGTAAGAAAACAAGCGATGAATAGTGTACGTATAGAAATCCTTGTAAAAGTTTGAACAACAGTAACACATCATTTTTACCGCACATTGGAACACAGGAGTGAGTACCTCGTTCCGAATACGTATTTAAATAAAAATAGCGGGGGAGGGCGGATTGAGCGGTACAGTTTATTGGGTTGTGTCTGACTGTCCCTCAGAGCGGGGGCTGCCTCACCAGTGACACGCAGCTGTCGCGGGTGCTGTTTTGCTTGGTGATTACCCAGTACAAAGGATGCTCCACCAGCGACATGCAGCTGTCACGGTTGATGTTCATGCCTCATCATTCAATTCAAGGCAGCTCGCTTCAAGACCGCGATGTCGCCCCTCCTGACCGTCACGAAGAGGCCACTGATCGATGACAGGGTCATCGTCGAGAACTCCCGGAGAAAGCGTTGACGGCAGGTTCAGTTTGCCACGTGGCTGCCTCGTATTGTGCCATGTTGGAGACAGGTCCACTTCGTTGAAGGCAGGAGCACCACGTTGGAGACCATTGAGGGATGATAGAGGGGTGAACGATCCGGTGTTTGTGATTGGCCAGTGAATTCCCTCAACGAGAGAAAGAGGGAACAAAAGGACATAAAAAGCGGATGCGGAGGGCTGTGAGAAAAAAAAGAAGAGTCGCTCGGACATGCAAAGACGCTAGCATGTAGTGTGTTCGGATAGTTGGAGCCGTGTCGCAAAACTGAACCATGTACCCTTTCTTTTAATTTGATCCTTTCTTTTTTCATTCTATTCAACGTCGCTCGGAACCCTTCTTTCTCCCGGCACCTGTCACGGCACCATCCATGGAACTTTCGTTGGCCGCACGGACCCCCGACTTTCACAACTGCTGACCTGTTGCAGAGTTGAGATAAGACGCTATCTGTTGGCGTTACTGTTCAACCACAAAAGTTGCGGAAGCGGCGGAAAAGGGAACCACGCAAGTACAGTGGACAGTAACTTTCCAGCTGACTTCCGTCTAACACACACGCGCAGCGCAATCTGAAATCAACAACATTTCCAAGCTACGGTTTACGTTACACCTGTCTCAAAATGACGCGCCTTTCTATCTCAACTTCCCGCGTGCAGTGCAACAAGCAGTAGCCTGTCCACTGTCGATGAAGAAGACTTTGGGTGATCTCGTGCTTTGGCATTGGTAACCGGTGTCAGGAAGATGGGGGAAGGGAGGAGAGGGGGGGGGGGCTACACCAGGCATGTTCACCCTTAAAATTTCTGTGCAGCAGGATGCCATTTGGCCAACTTTCGTCCTGCCCCCTCCCCCTCCAACCACTTTCCCGGTCAAGCGCACGAACGCATCCAAAAAAAACAAAAAAAGTTCCTAGCTGCGCCACTGCTTACTTTCCATGTTACATAGCCAAGCGTACTTCCGTTAGCAACAGCATCTGCCGATGGCGCCAGATCCTGTGGAATGGAGTAATCGATAGTACTTTCTAAACAAAATGCGCGCCCTGAAAAAAGTATTTTAAGTTGTTAAAAGCAAACATAGGCATATACAGACAGAGGACAGAAATAGACATTTACAGGCACTATAAAGTCCGTGATAAACCGCTTATTAACCCACGATTTGCGCTTATACATAAATATGATGGGGCCTTGGAGCGCGGGAATCGATAGGCATTTGCCTATAATCCGGTCTCTAGTGATTACTCCTGACGGACTGATTTTGGCGAGCCTCTGTGAAAGGCTGGCTTGAAATATGATTGATACAGTGAAAAAAGCTTGTCAGGCTTGATACGTACGACTTTCTATTCATATATCAATTACCTTTGTGAAGGCGACGATTTGGCTTTGACCCTCAAATGTACATGCATACGATGCCCACACTCTTTTCTTCAGCATGAGCACAGCGTAATGTCGTCCTGCAAAGTAACATGTTTACTAGCAACAAGGCATGCCATTGATATTATGTAGAGCATAACATGCTTTTTCAGTATCCGTACAGTTCTGTTGTTCACTATGGCTAAAACAGCCGAAGACATTTGACGCAATGTTTGACAGAACACATTAAGATGACCTACGGTTCTGGGCTAAATTAGTTTTCTTTATTTTTCCTTTTTCTTCTTTCTTTCCTTTATTAGCTTGGATGATACTATGTTCTTGATGAAGCCTTGTCGTCGACCCTTTTTTGTAGTCACGATTGTCACGTTGTAACATTGTTTCTCATGACCCGGTTTTATTTTAGGCGATGACATGAACACTGGGCACCGTTTGACAATCCAACTTAGTTGACTGCACTTGGAGGAACGACCATATTATTTAAGAGGAAAAACAACGGAACGAAGTGCTGAAGGAACGCAGCAAATGGTTGCATAGCAGGATCACTTGAAAGGAGCAAAAAAGATAACGCAGTCAAACCTGAATTACGATGAGCATGTGTACAGCTAAATATGCTTGCTATCGAACCCACAAAACTCGAACTTCGAACTATCGAACTATCCAAATATCGAACTCCGATCGCCTGCAACCTGCGCCACAACACCACGCACAGGGGCGTTTTTTTTCGTGTGTGGTTTTCGTACATGTTTTAGCACTTAACCAGGTAGCGCCCAGACGGGCGTACGCGTTTATAAACAGCTAGGGTCACCCGGCGTGGTGTTATACAACGCATAACCAGAGAGGGAGCTAGAGGTCCTACCTGGTTGATTGGAGCTGCTACACATGCTGCAGCGAATGTCAGGCCGGTATGGCGGTGTTTCGTCCGCGTAGCGCGCGTCTGCGTGAAAAAGAAAGGAAAGAAAAAAAAAATAGAGAAAGAAGACATCATCTAAAAGGTTAGCAGAAGTTCGCTATTACCCGAGTTCGACAATATCGGCTTACTTGATATATTGAAATTTTTGTAGTGCATGAACCAGTTCGTCACAATCAGGGCCGCTATTTTGTAGCGATGCCTTATGCGTTATTCTATGCTATTCTTATCATCCACCACACGCGGCCGCCTGATCGCTTTGATAATGTGGGCAGACCGTCGCTCTGACCAGTGGCCAAGCGCGAAAAGTCTGAAAAAGCATAGAATCGAAAAAGGCATCGCTACAAAATACCGGCCCAGGTTTGAGTGCATATCAGAGAGGTTAATAGCAAGTTTGGTAAAGGAAGGACAATTACTACTACTACCACTACTACCGACGCCCATGATGATGGTGACGATGAGGACGACGACGACGACGACGATGATGATAATAATAATAATAATAATAATAATAATAATAATAATAATAATAATAATAATAATAATAATAATAATAATAATAATAATAATAATAATAATAATGATGATGATGATGATGATGATGATGATGATGTAGCGTGCTGAGCGTAGACGATGCCAGACTATAACAAAGTCATATTAACATATGTTTACTGTATAAGCCACCACGAACTTCAGAAAAGAGGACGCGCGGACGCGGGCGCATGCATTTATAAACAACCGGCGGAACTGCTCGCGAACTAATGAATCTCGATAGCGTTGGCGCAAGGTCGCCTCTCCCCGACCCCTGCATGCATGAGCTGTTTCGCTTCCCGTTATTTATGCTGCGCTATTTCTGGAACGTCGCCTGACTGGAACCTCGTGCCAGCAGACTCGGCGCTCATACTTAATGATGTCGGAAAATTTGAGACCGACGTAGCGCACTTATTTCCATGTTGTTGTTGAAAGTCGTACCTGCTGCCTTCCAATGCGCCGAATTCCGTTTTCAAATAACATAAAGTGATCTTCCGTGCACATGTATTCGTTAACGTGTGCTTACGTGACCTTCCGTTTTTTTTTATTAGGATTGTTTCTTACGATGATTTTCTTTCTCAAATCTTCCAGCTCTGCCTTTATACTTTACTGCTTCGATAACTCATACAACTCTTTTGTCTTTCTATAGTTGCTGTAACCGTTAAAAGTAATCAGTTAAAGTACTCGTCATCAATAACCGTTATTTGCTTTATATTCAATACGTTCTACCACTGCTACGTACGGGAAGGCATCGCGAAGGCATTATAGAATGATGAAAAAAAATTGAAGAATAATGAAATATTTTGGGCCGCTTGCGTGCATTTCTAGTCTCTTTGTCAGCAGTGATGAAACAGAGTACACATTTTATCGTACTCTCTCTAAGAGTATTCTATTGTTTTTAGAAATGTGACGCTAGCTTACTTTGAATTTGCCGACCTGATTTATGGCGATTTTCCGCTAGCAGGTGCGTTTATAAGTGACGTTATTGCTTTCGATGAGTTTTAAGCACTAGCTCCACTCTGTCACTCATTCATTCATTCCCTTAATTTGTAGGGCCTAAAGAAAGAAACAGACAAACACCAATTCAACCTAAATTAATAAATCGGAGCTCCAAAATGTACAAAGAGTCGCTTTCACCAAGAAAGATGCTTTAGCTAGCGAGAAGACGCAGGACGAAATGGACCCCGCCGTTGAGGAAATAGGATACCATCTCCCACGACGTTAGAGATCGTTTACAGCATTTTGTTTGCTAAGCGTTAAGCGAACCATTTTGGCGGCATACCCTCGTCACTTGCATGCCTTTTGAGTGCATCTGGAGGGCTGAAGCATCGTAACCAATTAGAACTTGCGATGGTCAAATGTGAGTGTTTAGGTTATAAGTACCCGCCGTGGTTGCTTAGTGGCTATGGTGTTGGGCTGCCAGGCACGGGGTCGCGGAATCAAATCCCGACCGTGGCGGCCGCATTTCGATGGGAGCAAAATGCGAAAACACCCGTGTGTTCCATAAGCGCGTTCCATAAAGCGTGCATTAGTCAGTTCGGCATTATCCTAACTACAACGTCAACGAATTTTTTTTAGCAGACTTTGGGGACGAATACTTCGAAAGTGGCACTCTTCAGGATTTCAGGAAAGCAAATACGGTATCACTATAGTCATCATTTTCAGCCTGGTTACGCCCACTGCAGGACAAAGGCTTCTCCCATACTTCTCCAACTGCCCCGGTCAGTTGTATTCATATAGGAGGTTCTGGCCAAGTACTGCGTCAGGGTGGCCAATCCTGCTCTGGTGAGGGAGTGCGTTACCGGTTCTGGTCACAGGGATCAGGCCGCACTCTAGGCCTGTTTATGCAATTATCGCTATAGTACTTGGCTTCAATTTCGCAACTGGAACACGTGAGCTAAGGTGAATCATTAAAAAGGTTTTTTAGCGAATTTATTTAGTTAGCCACCTGGACTGTGTGATATGTCGGAGAAGTAATGTCATTTTATGAGGTGGTGCATATTAAAAGGCCAAATTTCGCTGTATGCTCGATGAGGTTTTTCAAGACAAAATGCTCGAACTCAAAGAAAACGCGTGGTATGTATGGCAGCAAAGCGTCAGTACTTGGCAACCAAACATGCGTCAATGTTCGTCGTCTTTGTTCTTCCCTAGTCTTTCAGTTTTTCGTTCCCATTTCCTTTGTTAAAGCATCGTTGAAGCCCGTCGCTCTTAAACTATATTGGCGTTCACAAAATCCGCGCGCGACTTCGTGTGCATGGTTTCATTCTACTGTGCGTTTGCAATTTGAATTTAAAGCGGCGAACCAGCAATATTACGTCCTCCTTTTGTAAGCAGTGTGCGGTGATGGCCAAGTTTGACAGCCGCGATGCGTGTTTTCCAGCCTATCTTCCCTGGATTATTTCCCCGGTACAGGCCTTAAGCAAAAAAGAAACGGTTTCTCAGACATGTGAGCGAAATATTATTCCGCTTTATGCCGCAGGGAGCCCCCGATCTCCCATAAAGGAGTGCGCTTTCTTTCTCTCCTGCGGTTTTCGGGGCTCACCTCTATAATGCCCCGCCTATGACGTCATATGCCTGCGCCACTGCATATAGACGCCAGCCACGCAGCGTTCGCTTATCACAATGAATTTCTCGCGAGCAAAACCTCGCGCACACATACACGTCCTTGCAGATCTTCTAGCAAGCGGCGAAGTGGAGGTTGCTTGACGCGTCCCACACGTCCTGCCATACGTTGTCACTTTCCAGCGGCTTTGTGTGACGCCAATATCGAATGGTTACCGTAAGTGCACCGCTGAAAAAAAGGGAAAAAAAAGTAAGAAAGGAACAACAGGCAGGACATTGCAATCGACGCAGCCCCATTTAAGAGGAAATGTTGTGCTTAGAAAGAAATGGGAAAGCAAACACTGCGCTGTTCATACCTCCGTTATCATTAAATACTTTTCAGAATGTGCGTGTGAATGTATTAATTGAAAGGTGTCGCACTCACTCAAGTGTGTTCTCAGTTTTGAATAAAATGTGTTTCAAAGGCCATTTAACACCAGCCAGCACTGAAGCCGTTTGTGAACGCCTGTTGATATTAATAATTGCAACAGTGCCTTTGTTTCCCTCTGCTCTTGGGGGCTGGTGAGGTCGGCATTCCGAAATTGTTCGTTTCAAAAGTTATTTTTTCATGAACGCGGGCTAGCGCAGTCACGACAGATCGTGCCTGCGTGCTATGTCGAGGAACGTCGCAAATAATTTGCTCAAGGGTTCCCTCGCAACCGCAGTCTCGCACGCAGCATTTCGATTTGAAGAAGAGCCCGACGCAATGCGAAGGTCACTTGTCCAACAGGACGTTGTCTTTGAATGATTCGTTTTCGAGCTCCGAGCCACTGGCTGTGGCAGGTGTAACTCTCAATTCAGTTTGTGGGATATTGAGGGTGATCGTATCAAAAGTTCGATAGGCACGCTCGTTTGTTCCCGTGTCAGCAAAGGATTTCTTTTATTTGAATTTATTTTGTTTTGAAGTAAGTAGGTATCTTCGGCTACTTTCGCCCGTTCTCGTGGTCGGAAATTGCTCGTAGGATTCACCACCGATGCAACGGCACTGATGCAATAGGAGCGTGCTCTCCCGCAACCGAGTTTCGGGGCACATTCTTCACCGAATGCGAACGATTGTTATCTATTCGAGACGTACATGCTGTCTACCTATACTACTGCTACTGATGTGCTGGTTAATGGCTCTGTTCGCTGTGTAATTGCGCAATGAAATAACAAATGGTACTTAAATATCCTCACTGTAACAAGTATACAAATAAAGCCCATCGTTCTTCGAATAAAGCGAAGAAGTTTCTATAAAAGCGTTCAGCTATTCAATTACACTTGTAATCATCGCCAATTATTCCTGTACATTTTTTTTGTTCCTTTAGCTTTGGCCTAAACTTTCGATGAAACTGCGCCATGAAAGAAAATGTCATTTTTACGTCTCCAAGCTGAGACGTTTCCTGCGCTTTCGCGGTCTATTCAGCTGAGCGATATATCGCCGACCATTGAATTATCAGAATCTACACTATCAGAATCATTGTGTTTTTCCTGTCTCATCACTGCGCTGTTATATCTCTCCTTCCTCTTACAGTGTTCGTTGATGAGCAAGTAGTTCAGCAACTACTCCTAACTGACCCGTGAAATGTAGCTTCTCTGTGAAAAAGCTATGTTATGCAAGAAAGCATACTTGTGCATTACACGTTTGGTGGTTGATGATGAGAGAGAGAGAGAGAGGGCCAGAGAGAGAGAGAGATAGAGAGAGAGGGAGAGAGAGAGAAACTGGTTCAGACTTTGATATTGAAAGAAAAAAGGACGAGTGACGGTATGATCAAATGTGAAGATGCGCTTATTTTTGGTGTCTCACAAACGTCAATGCCTGACGAATCGCTGTGCGGGTGGGGACGCAGTGCCTCTAGCGCATTGTGTTGTATTCCTGTGTGGCGCCGAAGCTAACATGTACAGTCTCGTACAACATGACCTGCAAAACCTTTGCCTGTGGTCGAAGGAGGTCCAAGATGGCATGGAGGCTCTAACATACGAAATATTGGTCTAATGAATGCCAGTAATTGGAGCTGTGCTAAGGTCTGCAATTTTTCATACTTCGGCGCAGTGCCTTCGACCACGGGTATATTGCAGGTCATAGTGTCATATTGCAAGTGGCTGTACATTATAGTATCACGCTTTCTGAGGCAGGTACTCGTAGCAGCGTTAGGTTGCTTCCTCGATGAGGGAGGCAACTATTCCTGCGTTTTTATGCACATTCATCTGACGTCACCCCTCTAGCGTCAGACATTTGGCCGCCAATCTGTTCTGCGTACAGGACTGATGGTCAGTAAGGCTACAATTTGCACGCAATTGCCTACTGGCTGAATGATAATATGCCCCGGCAGGCTTAGTGTCCATGACATTCTGCTGCTGATAACGGGTTCGATTTCCCACCGTAACGACCTAATTCCAACGGGACCGGAATGCGAAAACACCTGTTTACGGAGGTTGGCGCACACCGTGAACGGTATAGGTTATTACAGATCCTCCCACTGCGGTGTTTGTCAGACCCAAACTGATACTGTATTATAATGTACGACCACGCCAATCCCTGTGGTTATTAACCTATACAAACTGAACTCAGAAAGAAAGAGAGGCTTAGAGAAAGAGCATCAAGAAAGCCATCTCGAGCCTACGAGGGTCCAATAGCGCGAACACGAGTGGCCATGATGACCCAGAAGAAAAGAATGAACAAATAAAGAAAGCAAAGCCAGCCGGATGCCGAGGGTAAGTCATGTTTTTCTTCCTGTCGAAACCGGAGCGTCGGGGTTGGGGATCACGTCCCGTATCCCTAATCAAACGCGTCGCAGGAAACACTCCGCCCCTGTTCCCCCTTTCCCTCCTTCCGGGAACTTGTCGGGCGCTCTGAGAAAACGGCCTCGCCCCTCGGCTGTGTGTCGCGCGGCGGCGCGGCGCCAGGGTTTCCAGTTTCACGAGTGTTGCCCGGGACCCCCAACACAGCGAGCATCGTGTCGTCGCGGCGCTCGAGCCTCTGAGGTTTGCGCCCGGGGCCGCGACGCGGCGCCACGGTGTCCGGGCCAGGGAGCGCGGCTGCCGCACGCACTCGCACGGCAAGCCGCCGCCGTTAGCTGCGATATCCCCGTGCGCGCCGAGTGCTGCGACGGTGTGGTGGCGTTGGCGGCCTCTTTGCTCGGCTGGACGATCAGAGGAGCACGGGATGAGAGCGGTCGCAGTGTGGTAGGACTACGATGCGTTGCCCGCGGCCGGTCGTCCGCCCCACGACGACGACATCGAGGATGTTCGGCACGCACGCAAGCCCCGTGCACCACGCATCGCCCGCACCGCACGCCGCCCGATGCAGCGAATGGCGCCGCTCCCAACGGCAGCATCGCACTGTTGCGGCTCCTGCCGCCGCCGGCGGAGCGGCCGCCGCTGAGGGAGCTCTGAGCGCGGGGCGCGGAGGCCAGCGCTGAGCTGACGGGCGACGGACTATGCGTCGACCCGCTCCGAGGAGAGAGCGCCCTTTCGAGACGCCTTCTCCGGCGGCACTTACTGTTGTTGTTCCGGTGGCGTGGTGCGATGGCGGCGGCTCGCCCGCGGCGGGCCGCCCCGCTTGGTCGTCGTCGCCTCCGACGGGGCACGTCGTAGTCGTCGCCCGCCCCGCGCCGGTGGCCCGTGATTCGTGAGACGACGTCGGCGCCACGATGCCCGTTCGCAGGGGGCACGTTGCCCCCCACAACACCTTCATCGATTCCATCATCCGCAAGTTCGACGGCATGAGTAAGTCCGGCCGACCGGCCTCCGCGCGCTGTGCGCCGCTGCACGAGCGCCTTGCTTGCGGCCTCCTTTTCGAGAGGATCCCTTTCCTCTTCCCCCGTGCCTCGAAGCCCCGGGCAGTGTGCACAAACACGAGAACCTTCATCCGCGAGCGGCACTGCGCTAATTGCGCCCCGCTAATCCTCTGCGCTGCTGCATGGAACGAGCTCGCCCGCACGCCGCTGCTGAACACGACGCTCGCGCCTTGCGGCGAGTCTACCAGTTCCTCGGTGTCATTCGCTGGGTCGCTTCCGTGTGCTGACACTTTCAACACCCGCATTCTGTTGGCTTCGCAGTTTTTTTTTTTGTGCGTTGTCTGCTCTAACCGGTAGGCCTCGGTGCCAACGCTTCTGGATTTAGATACAAGCCGCTTGTGTAAGGCCAAGATCGCGCAATAGAAGTCTGTTTTGGGCGGGCGACATTTCTTGCCTTCTGACAAGGATAAGATAATAAAGATGCGTGCTTCCCCCTTGTTTATAACGCTCTACGCACGTTCCACGAAAGCAACTTAGCAGTTGGCACCGCACAAGCCGTCCGTGATGTATATGTCGTCGGCTGTCTTTGTGCGTAACTTATAGCTGCACCGCGGTTTCGTGAGCAGCTCTGCCGCTGCCCTGCGCACGGTGTTGAACGAGGGACGGCCGATATACACTAAAGTTAGTTTTTATCTATGACGGATTACACGACGCAAAGTGTGCAGTAGACGATTTTTTTTCCGTTCATTTTTTTTTCTCTACGAAGAAAAAAGAAAGTGTTCGCTCTAGTCCGCGCAATATATTCGGCAACCCAATAAATAAGGTCTTTTTTTGAAGCGTATCCAAAAGCACACGCTGCACAGGAAACTGCGACTTGTTCAAAACGCCTTAACGCTACTAAGCAGTCCACGCAAGCATGTATTAGAAGTGCTTTAACGACCGCACGAAATCGCGTCCGTGGCGGCTTGATAAAGCTCGCTCTGGAGAGAACCGCTGTTCTTTCTCCGTTTGGGGAGAGAAGAATCAGCGTCATATATTGAACTGTTTATATTATTGCCACTTTTAAACTTCCGTGCTAAATGTTAAAAATATTCAGTGTTCATGATACATGGTAGGATTAGAGACCAAACAAGTAAGCGATCGAATAGCATCGTGGGTATTTCGACTAGTTATCTAGCAGGCAAGCGGACAGCAGTGTAGCTGTCAGCGATAGCAATCGTATCTTTGGTTGATAAGAGGGAGCGATAAGGAAATGATAGGAATACGCTCTCCGCAGGACTAAACGCCCTAAAATCTAATTAAGTCCAAGCAATAAGTCTTGAAGGCTTAGTAAATTCTTCAAACCACTTCGACGGACCGGCAGAAGATTGACAGCTTTCGTGACAGACCACGCTTGTCAGTTACAGTACGCACCACGAGTAACCTTCGGTTGCAGATTTTACGGGCGCAGACAAGCATTTTGCGAATCCTCTCACTCAATAACAGGTCGCATAGCTGCAATACCGGACACGTGCTCGTGTGTGTACTCGAACACATGGCCACCCGCTCAGTTAGCTAAGCTATTTTCTCTCACTCATTTCTCTGTCAAGCTGCTTAAAGGGGTTTGTCGGAATAACCTTCTTTTGATTGACTGACTGACTTATTGATTAAATGAGTTTAACGTCCTGAAGCAACTCTGGGGCTATATCACGATTAGTTTTGACCATCGGTAGGGGCGCGGGGAGAGGAAAGGGGGACTACTCTGCAAGTGCCCACCTAGTGGAAATGTCCGTTTCGTCTCCTGCTGAAGCGCTGATTGGCTGGGCTGTGGGGTATGCGTGAGGAGGAGACGGGCGTCCCAGCCAATCAGCATTTAAGCCGCAGACGAAGTACGGACATGCCCACTAAACGGACACTGGCAAAATACTCCTCCTGCCCCACCTCACACCCTGCGGTTCTTTAACGTGCACTCAAATTTATGCGCCTCGAGCGTTTTTGCATTCCGACTTGAGCAAGATGCGGCCGGCAATGAAGCCCGCCACCTCGAGCTCAGGAACGGAACGCCACATAGCCATAGAGCTACCGCGGCGAGTGACCTTACTTTAAAGATTTCAGAGGTGACGAGAAGCCATAGCACCGCGACAAGCGACGGCATCAACAGGGGGCGTGTCGCTTCGCGCTATGGCTTCAGCCGCGAATGTCGTCAAACTGTTGGACTCGATGCCGTCGCGGGCCGCGAATCGTCTGGGTGGAGCCGCTTAGGAGCGGCTAAGACCTGCGAGATGGAGACATATTGCACGAGGCAAGCGAATCGATTATACACCGACGGCGCGAAGGGGGAATGGGCCTGCCGAGCTTCGTTGTTCTTCCCTTGTTTTTTACTTTTTGTTTCGGTTCTTTCCTTCGTTCTCTCACCGCCTTTTCGTCTTGCGATTTCGCGGACTCTCCCGCGGCGCCCGTCATCGATTTGTGCGAGGGACACGTGTTTGCCTGTCACGTGCTTCAGGCGCGACAACGCGCGGACCGTTTGCTCGAAAAGTGGCGGAAGACTTGCCTGAGCGGATTACAGCCTGCGATCGGCGAAGATTCCGTGACGTTTGGTTTTTGCTCGTTGGTGCGTGTTTCAAAACTACGCCGGAACGAAAATCGTGTCGCAAACGGAAGCTTACTGACGGCATGCCTTCGTTTCCGCATCTTCAGGGAGTTACGCTAAAACAATCTTTCGAAATGAGGGACACGAACGCAAGAAAACGTTTTACTAGCAGTCGTAAGCGAGGCAAACACGTTGGAGCAGCATTGATATTGTAACCTGGTTACATATGGGATGAGGTTCGTTATTAATACAGAAGGGTTTTCTGACGAAGTCTATATGATCAAATTACGCTCGGAAACTGCATCTAAAATTTTGTCGCTGCTTGCACAGTTGATCAACGGGGGAGATTTGGAGGGCCGCATGAATAAAACACTTCGTTTCGTTTAGAAGGGATGGTGCCGTGGCCTGAATAGGGCATGGGAGGTTGTTGCGAGGTGTTATTGAGAAAAAGGAATTATAAAGAATGATTTGGGTTAATGTGTTTTCCTCTGCCGTCAAACTGGTGTCGTGAAAATTTGACTAACGTTCGCTGCTGTTTTTTCCTCACTACAACTGGCACATACCCACTATGGGGGTTCAGCCAAAAATTGGGCAGTTTGCACAAAATTTGTTAAAGCGGTTTAAAAAGTAAAAAAAGTGTCCTACGTTTGCGGCCGAACAGATGCAATACTCTTCGTTTCCTTCACTTTATGGCTTTAATGCCCGCAACTTACAGGTACACAGTAATTTGTTGCCGTTGCCACACGTTTACATAAACATGCTTTTTTTTTAAGTGGAGAAAGATATAAATGATTGGGATCTTCTTCATTGGTTTCGTAGCTTTATCGTTCAGTTACTTGGATTAGGAAACCAAACAATCATTCCCGCTTTTATTTTATCGCGATTTCCTCCTGCATGTGGAACTAATTCTGGCTTAGAACTCTGAAAACTGCATGTGTGTTCTTGGTGTGCACGGCACTACTTTCTAAGTGCAGTGTCAAACGAAGTCTACGGTATGACGTCTAATTTGCATATGCTAATGTAAAATGTCGTCACAAGCTTTCTTCATAATTCGAACACAAGTATCGCAGGACAAGTTCTGAGACCATACATATCTTTTTTAATTCAACGTGCGAAACCAGTTTACGAAAGCTACTGCTCAGAATAAGCGTGCGCAGAGGTAGCGTATGCAGCTGTCATAAGAGGACATTTATGAATTCCTCACACCTTATTCGCTGCTTCAGCTTATACCTCGAAGACAAGCCAACTTGCCTTAGTAAAAGTGCTGCTGCGTACATATATGGTCGGCTCTTCAGCAGCGCTTAGCGCTTTGTCTGTCGCTCTCGTCGCGTACGATCTGCGTCTCCATCCGTTGTTCGGCGCAGTGTCGCTCGATACCCACGCATGTATTGCTTCAGAAGCAGCCAGCTTTTGTTCCCCTGCCTACGTGTTGAGAACGTGATTCAGCGCGCCTTCACTTACGAGTCATCTCTTCTACTGAAGCGAACAGATGCTTTCGCAGCTCATAAACGGCGGCGGCTCGGCGAGAGGAACCGCCAGCAGGAGCGAAGCAGCTGCTGCGGCACAGGGGCTTTTTTTTTTTTTTTACAAACGTTGTCGTCGTTCAACACCGCTTGGCATTTTAAGCTTCCCCAACCCATTACAGTACTCAGCCTCTTCTATAGAGTGTGGTGCTACTCGAGTCCGGGCGCCTCAATCGGTTCAGCAGGTGTCTCGAAACCGCGAGGTCCGTGGCACGTGGAGTCTCATCCCAGCGCGGGGTTGAGTTTAACAACGTTTTACTATTGAGTTAAAATGGAATGTGCATTAAAAAGAAGAAGCAGAAGAAAAAAAACAAGAAAGAACGGTGCTACGCATTATTGGTTGGACGTTTGATATGGTACTGCTACGGCTACTAGTGCTATGTATGCATCCGGTTATATACATTTTGTGGCCTCCAAAACTCGCCGTCGTGATGTAATCACAGGTGCATGTTACAATTATACAGTAGCGTGGAAGAAAAGAAATACGTGCTCTGCTTTATTTGGTTTAGCCGTTATGTATAGAAGGTATTAGCTGCATCACCATCGACGAGTTGTCCGAAGAACTCAGTGACCGACAACCTTTCCGTTGATTCCGCTCGGAGCCGCAGTGGCGCGCCAGGCGCGTGACGTTTATGTACGCACTGCCGGCAGGCAGTGGATTTCCTGAACGGTAGAATAAGCCGCCGCACACTGCATGTACTCCTCGATAACACTACAGGTGGCGTAACACGCCGCACAACACAGCCGCAGCCGAACCAGCACACAGATACTGTGAGTGCCTGGACATGCAGGGATAGCGGGCAACGAAGAAGCGAACAGGGTAGCTCGAGAGCTTGCAATCCGAGCCCCCGACGAATCCACACTCGAAAGTGCGCCGTCTGTTCCAAATGAATACTCGGCTTTATCGACACACTACAGGGGAACCAGGATACGATATCCTCCCCTACATAAATCACTCACGAGGGTGGAGGCCACTGATTGGAGACAGCGCCAGGCAGGAACCTGCCCCCAACTTAAACCTACTCAGTAAAATGGACTCCGCCAGATGCGCAGCTAACTGTCCCGATCGAGTGCGGTGGAAAACCCATCTTTCGCCACACCACAAGGAACTGTCAACTTATAACAGCAGTCTCCAAAACCATAAACCCAAGTGCGGAGCAATGGGATGTACTGCTGGCCAGCGACCACTGCGAGGACCAAATTGGCTTCGTGCAGCGTGAATAGGGCAGCTGAGTTCGTTGGAGCCCTGGACAAAGGGCCCCATCCATGCTAAACCGAGTCAAGAGCGACCAAGAAGATCCTGACTGACTACAAAAACAACATACCCTGTAGTGACCAATAAATGCTTTGGATAGTGATGATTATGATGATGCGCCATCGGGTGATGCAGCGCGCATTAAGAAGTCCGAGATCAGAAGCGCAGCGGCAACGCTTTCGTAGAATGTCCCCTATACGCAAATCGCCCGGAAAGAAGAACTGCAGGGCTTGGCGGCGTTGAGTACGTCTGTAATTGACGGTTAATCAGCGTTAATCAAGACAAATTTGATCATTGTTAACATGACAACAAAAGCGTAGGGGAAATTGCCTACTTAACAAAAATTGAAATATATTAATGTGGTAAAGGTAAATAAAACTGACGGAAAACCCCAGAACCTAGTTAAATTTTTTTTTTAGGCGAAACTCGACGGAAAAATCCTTTTGCCACAGGTTGGATCTGAGCCCACATCTCCCGCGTAACGCGTGCTATGCTCTATACCGTTGAGCTACCCCGATGGCCGTCCTCCCTGCAACTTTCTCGGGTATTTGTGTGTGTGTTCAAGATTAGCCCTGACGCTCATGGTGGTGGATATGGAACATCTATTTTAAGGCCAGAAGGATATTCCGGATATGCCGCTACGGGCGCGCATTTTTGACGCGCTCGGGAACAGACTATGAGCGCACTGCGCGCGAATTATCGCATACTTTTTTCTTCTTCTTTTCTATTGCTTTCTTCACAGACATCAATCACAGACATCGGCACATCTGACATGCTACGATATCGCTGTTTCCTGCTAGTGGGATTGCGCGTTCATCGTTTGTTTCCTCTCATATAAAGAGAAATGTAAATGAATTCTGGCATTTTACGTGCAAAATCCACAACCTGATTGTGAGGCACGCCCATTTTGGGGGACTGAGGATTAATTTTGAGCGCCTGCGGTTTTTCTTAACGTGCACCTAAATCAAAGTGGACGAGCATTTTTTTTTTTGCACTTCGCTCCATCAAAATGCGGACGCCGTCGCTGGCAACTGAATCTGACCTAGTTCTTACGCGCGCGACACCACAGCCACGGCGCCGGGATGGTGTTCGAAAAGACGGAAGTGGAGTTGGCCAGGTATTACAATTGCGTAAAGCCAATGTCTGATGGCTTATTAGAGAGTAACATGATTTGTTACCAGAATAGGGAAGCGCAGTTGAGTAAGGCAGATAATCAGGCGCTCTAAAGACAAAGAAATTTGCAGGATGGGTTGGGTGCGCTGCCATGTAGTATAGGCATAACTACAATCCTTCAAAGTTGGATGTTCCTGCTCTGGTAATTTCTGTAACAAATTTTCACTTATTGTTCTGTTACAAGTAGCGTTGGCCGAGCTGCCCCGACTAGCTGCAGTTGAGTAAAATCGAGCCTACTGCAGTTACTCTAACCAGCTGCAACAGCTCTACAGCAGTTACTCTAACTAGATGCAATAGACCTACTCCCTTCCTGCACGGCAGAGCTAAGTTACTCTACGGCTAGTCTATCTGGAAGTCGCAGAGCACGTGTACACTACCCTGGTAGAGTACATGCACTCTAAGAAAGAAAGCGTCGCATATGTGAATTGCGATTTCTCCACCTTTGATGTAGCCTTTGGAACATTTTGATACATTTAGAGATTTAAGAGATGGACAAAAGGCAGATGTGGGATTGGAGAACGTTAGGAGAGGCCTGCGTCCTGCAGTGGACGTAAAACAGCCTGACGATGATTCCGACGAAACGTCGAATGATGTCCCAGCGCATTGCTGCATGCAGTTTGCATGCGTGAACAGCGAGGCAGGTTGTTGCTGGCACACTATAGCTTATTTCTGTACGAGCAGCACAGTCAGGCACGGAACAAACCGAACGCTGAACAAACGAATGCTTGGACGGCCTCGCTAATCACTGACCCGGGGATATATTCGAGTGGGTCACAGCGCTGATTCACAGAGGCGGGGACTAACGAGTGTGGAAGCGATTTAACGCTGGAAACGAATGCAACTGAGCGCGCATTCTCCGCTGTCACCGGCGTATGTATGTGCTCGCGAACGCCTCTCAGCGGCTGGTATGGCGTAATTTCTATAGCACTATAGCCTAATGCGCTTCGCCGTAGTCAAATATAGAGTAATTCGGCTTATCAAGAACTTCCAGTGCTGAGCACGTGGTTGCATTGTCTCTGACTTTTTGGGCGAGCGAGTCAATCGTAGCAAATTCGCTCAGTGTGTGGCAAAGCGTCGCTGGCTTCTCCAGGCGAGGACCGGGGAAAATAAGGGCTGACACTACGCTGCGCTTGCTATGTTGATCAATGGCGCACGCATGTCGACGTGCCCGTGTCTCTTTCTGCTCTCGCAAAAAAAGAAGGGGAAAAAAAAGCAAGCCCGCGCTGTGATTGTTTGCTGAGAATCGGCAAACTGTCGGTATTATGAAAACGCGCAGCGACAAAAAGTGCTTTAGACCATATGAAAACGGCAATAAAAAAAAAGCCTGTTGACTGTCTCCTTTGCGCATAATGTCTGATTACTTATATGATGCGGGCGATGTGCCGCAGGTGTGTATTCCTAGCATGTGCGTCGTCGCCGGGTACCTACCTGTACGCGATGATCCTTGTGTACGTACATCGCTGACTGCAAGCTTACGCTACGGGTCCCGCATGGCAAGCCGGCGGTGTCTGTGCCAGAGGGTGTTGGTAGACACTGGTGGATAAGGATGGAAGGAAGCTCACGTATACCACGTACACGTCGGCCGGCTGCCGCGAGATGCAGCACACGAGGCACAGGGGAGCGG
Source organism: Dermacentor albipictus (assembly GCF_038994185.2). Taxonomy (NCBI): domain Eukaryota; kingdom Metazoa; phylum Arthropoda; class Arachnida; order Ixodida; family Ixodidae; genus Dermacentor; species Dermacentor albipictus. The sequence goes on from NC_091821.1 coordinate 336,595,533, forward strand.
TAAATTTGGGAGCCGAGAAACGTACATATCGAAATGAAAGCTATTCGCGCGGTAATTTTTTTTTAAGGGCGCAGTTTGTGAGGCGAAGCCGGCGTCTTCAAGATTCTGGCTCAGGCTTTGTTATGTTAGAATAAAAAGAAAAGAAACAGAAGCCGAAGCTGTTTCCTTTTCTTTTTGTCCTCTACCAGAAGGACCGTGCTGGCGATGTTTCTGGGTAACGTGGTGGGAGAAAAAGTTCGTTGGCTTATCTCACGTCTTCCTGGGACCTCTCTTACATTATTTCAACATTGGTATAAATCCTATTCAAATTTACCTTCCACATGATTACGTAAATTATTTATACTAAATATATGAATTCTTATAACTGCGGAAATGTATAGAGGTGCTTTAGTTACATTCGTGCCATCACTTTTCGAGAGAATTTATATGGCTGTGACGTAAGCCGTTGTGTCGTACCAGCCAACAAAAAGTTACCATGACCTGTGTTTCGAATACGGCAAAATGTGATGAAAATGTAGGATGAAGCACAGACATGGCAACGCACTACACATTGTTGAATTTTCATATCTCTGTTTATGCATATAAAAAGCAATTCTAACCATATCAAACGTAAAGGGCTGGACCCGTTGCCCAAGTAAGGGTAGGTCAGGCTTGTGGCGCCTAACCGGGATGTTAAAAAAAAGGAAATTGTTTTTCGCGTTCATAACATACCAGTAAGTAATAAGAACCGACTTGTAAAGCGATTCTGCCTTTTAGATGCCTTCGCGTCTCAGCAACATAGTACACTGTAAACCGTGCTTGAAAGGAATCTGAAAAACCGCATAATATCACAAAAGTATGGTAGGTATAGTGCAAGTATTATTGTATTCCGAAAATTCAATCGATTTTGAGCGCCGTTTCCTGTGGGTCACTCCTTCGGCTCGGGAAAATGTCGCGAAGCAAAGAACCTCTCTCTGTACTCTCTGTCGGATGCGAGGTGCTGGCGGTTCGGTTAAACGAGACAGAAGCGTCCCACATGAAACGCCAGAGAACCCAATCTGTGATTTACGTGACGTGTGCAGCTATGAGGTCGATTTATTGGGGGAGTAGTCGCAATAAAAAATGAAGGTTCGAGTAGAGGGAGGGATGAGGTGGTGCGAGTGCATTGTGCATTCGCAATAAAAGTTTCCATGCAGAACTCGTAATACAGGATCGTACACGGTACGGCGTCGTTGGCGTGTTACATAAATCTTAAAGGATTCCTCTCTGCTTTCCTGCCTGGACACCACTACGTCTATTTGCGTTTGCCACGCGATCGCCAGCAGCGGTACCTTATTCGAGCATCATATGGTGCTAGTAATTCCCCAGTTGATATGCGTCGGCTGAAAAGATCTCACAAAACCTCGCCAAACGCGAAGAGTGGTTGGGTGAACTTGCCCGGTTTTGCGAGAGCTTGCCTAAAGCCTATTTGACGATGCTTAATGACTATTGATCGTTACAAAGACGAATCACCCCAGTATCTTGTGCTGCCATGCTCAGCATTGTCATTTGTCGGTGGCATCTTCAATTGCGAGTGGCTGAGAGAGATAGAGGGAGAGAGAGATATATAGAGAGATAAGTCATAAGGGAAAGGTTAACCAGGCTGAACCCGGTATTCTACCCTGCACTGGGAAAGCGGGAAAGGATATTGAAAAAGGAGAAGGAAGAAAGAAAGTCACAGTCTCCACTGTTGCGCGCAGAAGCGTGCACCACTGAGTCGGTCACAGGTGGTCATACGGGCTGGTGCATTTCAAGAAACACGCCAGCGCCTTTGTGGCCTTGCACATGGCAGACGCTCGAGGCCACGGGCACAATATCTTCTCCTCTGTGAAAGCATGGTCGTGGCTGAAATCAACGTCGTGGCTTAGCGACTATGGCGCTGCGCTGCTAGGCACGAGATTGCAGGATCGATATCCGGCCGCGGCTTGAGCTTATCGGTGGGGGTGAAATGCGAGAACTCTCATGTACCATGCATTGTGCGCACCTAAAAAAAAAAACACACACACACACAGGTGGTCAAAATTAACCTGGAGTGCCGCACGTACTGTGGCGTTCCTCATAATCAGGTCGCGGTTTATGACCTTTGTGACCCTGTCTACTTGGAAAATGCGTAACATATATATATATATATATATATATATATATATATATATATATATATATTAGGAGACGAGGTTAGGCTACCGACATTTTCCATCTCACCTATAGCTCGCCCCCAATACGGACGTGGAAGCAGCTTTTTTTCCGACTGCAAGGTGTGCTGCTTTCACCGCGAAGCCAATGCCAAAAGCTCGTTGGCCCAGCTCGGCCCCGCAGTTTGCCCCGAGGGCGCGGACGCGCTCGGCGAAGCCCACGGGCGTGATTACGTCTCGAAGTCAGCGCGGCGCTCTCCGCGGACCGTCTTAACTGCCGCCGTTTTTTTTTAAACATCCGCGCCCCTCTTAACGAACCAAGAAGGCGGTCAGTTTTCGTCGGCTCGCTGCACGCGCGGGGGCGAGATCGATTCTCGAGCTCACTCGCTTTTTCGCGCCCCGCTGAAACGGAAACAGCTATCATAGCTCCGCGGCAGCGTGGCATCAGTTTAGCGAAAGCATTTCCGTTCCGACCGTATAAGACGCCTCATCTGCAAGTCGAGCGGCAGGATCGAGGAGAGTGGCACGAGCGTTTTAGCCGTCCTCTGTCTGTGCTCGCGTCGAGGGACGGCTATAGCCGGACGGCAGTCGACGCTTTTAGCTGGCATCTGTACAGCGGCCGGGAGACGCGTCCCGCTGCCGCCCGGGCTACTATGCATGGCTGGCGGGCCAGTGCATCGATTGGTGCTGGCGCTTGGCTATAGCGTCACGCGCTGGCGTCTCGGGCCACGCGCGCCGCGCCGGCGATGGGCGGCGTGGCACGACGGACGACCCGCTTCGGGCTGGCCCTGTGCACTTTGCAAGCGCGGGCTCTCGGTCCGCGCAATCGAACAGATCGAACGACCTTTCCTTTTTTCCTCGCGTGCTTGTGCGTGTCGTAGGTGCACACAGTATATGCGACGTCGGTGTGTGGTGTGCGCGCACGTCATTGGCAGCGCGGCAGGAAAACACGCGAAATCGTTAACTCATCGCTGCAGAAGTTTTGCGTCCTCATGCCAGAGTGCCGGTTGCGCGAGCGGGAACTGTCTTGGCCGCCGGTGAGATAGCGAGTGGTGGGTTAGTTGTGATTTCCCGCTTGGCGAGTGAGGGAGCGCAGTATGCGCGATCTATAGTGTATAGGCTTGTCGTGCGAGTAAGATAAGCTCGTGAGCCAGTTGAACGGGTGCTGCGAAACAGACCGCGCCATCGCGTGAGTGCAGCGAATAAAGAACATGGTGGTACAGGTGGTGCGCGCTAGTAGAAATAAACCTCGCTGTCATTTGCGAAGAAAGTGAGCATTATGTACGCTTCCAATTGCTACTGTAGAATGCCCCTAGAGTAATTAATTAGGTGTTTATCACTCTGGCGTGATTTCTTCCTTGCGTTCGCATCACCCTTGCGTTGGTTCATTCCTTGAAAGATTGGCTTAGGCCTGTGTTTACGTCAACACAGAAATAATGCATACTCTTAGTTGTATCTCAATACATACTATATTGGAGGCAACAGAAAGTCAACAGAAACACGACATCATCTCTATAATGATTTTTCTAAGGATTGTTCTTGCATGAACCTTTTCTGAGTATTTCTCCCGGTAAGACTGGCTTCATTGGGCTGAAAGAAGCATTCTACTGACTTGACTGACTTTTAATGGCGCTGATCGCATTGAGCGATGTGCACGCACAAGTCACAATGCGATGGTGCACCGAGTACATCCACAAATCGTCGGCTGCCCGGGAAGAAGCGAACATGGCCTCAAGCACTGTCCCGTACAAGCTAATGCTTGCGTGACCAGAAAGCATTAGTGAATAACAGCTCTGGGCCTCGTATCCCCGGTTTGTCTGTGCGGAAAATTACAGCCCGAAAGCATACCCGTCGCTGGAGCACATATCCGAGCTTAAGCATAGCGTGCCACCGCGCATGCACAGCTCATACAAATGGCGCTGCCCAGCTTTCAGCAACGTGTCGTGGCAACGCCAGCAGCGGGAAGTACACTTGCGGTGTCCGATGGAAATCATGCCGTGCCGTTGCTGCATGGGGAGCTTCGCACGTAATTAAGCTTGATATTTACGAAAAGAAAGTGCGTAAAAATGGAGGTCTGAAAAAAAAAGAGCATCAACTTCGCCACGAACATTTTTTTTTGTGTGTGTGAGATGGAACAAGTTTTGTAGTCACGCGCGTGACAACAGAAGCTCAAATGCCTGTATGGACATCTCCGGTTAAACGAACGCGAGACGCAAATCACGCACCCAATCATGTATATGAAGCACTTAACGCGTTGAAGGCAAACAGAAAGTTGCCGCGTTTTGTCAGACGCGCAGCACGAAAAAGAAAAAAAAAAGAAGTAAAAGAAGACAAAAATGTGCTTCACCTAAAAAAAGAAAGAAACGAAATCATACTCTATTTTACATTCCGCTGTATCGAACTCCATACTTCGTGATTGTGTGTGTGTGTGCGTGTGCGTGTGCGTGTGCGTGTGCGTGCGTGCGTGCGTGCGTGTGTGTGTGCGTGTGTGCGCGTGTGTGCGTGCGCATGTGTGCGTGTGCGTGTGTGCGTGTGCGTGTGTGCGTGTGCGTGTGTGTGTGTGTGTGTGATTTCGCGGCAGGCATGCACAGAGAACTGAAATATCGTTCCCTTAAACCTCGGCTATCTATGAAGAGGCACCGCAGCGCCCTTTCTCCGCCCTGGTGGTGGTCAGGGCCGTTGAGCTTCAGTAGAGACAAATTCGTCTTGAACCGTTCGCACTGCTGGACCATATTCTAGGTTACTATGTAATCCAATCGCTTAAACGTTGTAAGAAAACACTTGGGCTTTCAGAGACGCCGCGCCTGAAGCACTCTGACTGGTTTTGACCACGTTGACTGCCTTTTGACTACATAACATTCCATGTCGTCGTCGTCGTCTCCTTCGACTGGTCGACGAACACAGTATCCTCGCACATCATGACAATTATTTATCCTGCATCTGAACCACGACCGTCTTCGCGTTGTGTTTCTATAGAAATGCGGCACCCAGTAAACTCAGCAGCAGAGCGAATTAGCCACCGCGCCACAATGACAGTTAGTAGCGTTAATGGCGAAATTAACAGCTAGCAGCCTGACGTCGCCAGCGGCTAGCAGCCTGACATCGCTGCGATGAAGTCTTCATGTTTGTCGGCAACTATTGAAGGAAATAGAAAGTGGTTACGACTAACGCGCGCGGAAGAAAAGAAAGGACTGTCAAAGAGCCATGGAGAAGAGAATCGATGACACTGCACCCATCCAGACGGCATTAATTGGCTCACTGTGCTATATGCATGATTTTGGGAAAGAGCGATGAAAAGCACATTTACATAATTTAGCGAGCGCCCGTATATGATCAGCGAGACGCGAGTAATTTGGTTACGTGCGCGACGCGCTGCCCCAGTTCACGTAATGCCTCTCGCTGAATCGCATTTCCAAGACCGTGCAGCGGAGCAGGCAGTGCACTTTCTTTTCGTTTGTTCTCGCGTTCTCTCCCGAACTGCTCGGCTTGATACTCGGGAATGGCAGGCATGACACGCGCACTGAGGAGGTGCTGCTAGGGCACGTCTGCTTCATGCAGTTTAGTGTACCGGTCGTGGTTGTCTGTTGTCGCCAGCCATGCTGTTTCAGTGGCTGCGGCCTTAAGATGCTAAACGAGGTCTCGGTTTCGATTCCCGCTCACGGCACCCGCTTTCCAAAAGTCAAATTAGAAGCGGAATGCAACAAAAGTTCATGTGTTTAGCTTAAAAAAAGAAAAGAACACCTGGTGGCTGAAATTATTGGAGAGTGTGATAAATCTACAGCCCAAGTTTTAGCTTCGGAAAATAAAAGTGAATCACGTGCTTCCAAGAAATATGCGTAAGTGAATGCGACGGTAGAACGATCTGTCAGCCATGACGGTGACAATCGAGGCGTGTGAAATAGAACTACGCTTAAAGAAGAAACATATGGCAAGGAACCGGTTTCGTCCATTCATGTCATAAATCAAGAGGCGCTGAATCACACAATGTGGTACGCTCGTAAGTACAATAAAAATCTGCGAAAGGAAACGACAGAAATTTAGTTCCCTTTTCTTTCCTTGCAACCTATACGGACTATAGTAGGAGTAGCGAGGTGAACCCAGCGATAGGCCGTCATTTGTAATCCGCCTTGATTCGTACGCGACGAAGCGCAACGCTTTGGACTTTGCCGGGACCACGACGAATACGAAACAAACGCGTGCACGTCTGGTACAGACGAAAGCGCGCGAAGCGAACCAACGCCCATCTACGTCGCGCCAGTGGGGAATTGTGCAGGACGCGCTCGAGTGATGGTTAGGCAAATCAATCAGGCGGCTGAACGGCCTTCGTGCTCCGCCGTCCATTTCCACGAGGCCTGCAGCGGCGGCATCTCTGTCTGGCAATTTCCCGAGTACATTACCAAATGGCGCAGAGTCTACGTTGACCGTTATTTGAGACTTAGCCGCATTGCATCGCTCGCTACAGCGCCAGTGCATGGTTGGCGCGCGGTCGCAAAAACAAGCTGTCGCGTGGTGGGGGCCCACAACAACAACAAAAAAGAGAGCAAGGAGGATGAGGCCGCGGTTCGTTTCGCCGTTGCCTTGGCTTGTCCGCGGGCGCTGGCGGTGGCGTGCTCGTCAGCGACGCCGCCGCGGACTCGCGATCGATGCCGGCATAAAAATAAGCGTTACGCAGACTTTCGTCGCGCGCTTACCCGAGTCTGCCCCTTGGGGGAACGAAAGAAAAGGGGCCAGCGCCGGGGGGGGGGGGGGCAACGTTGACACACTCCTCTACTCCCTGCGGCGCGATAGCTTACTGGATCGCGGTGCCTTTGTGCTCGCAGCTTTCTTTCTTGCTCGTGTCATCGCTGACGCGATCAGAAGACGTCCGTCAAAAAGCAAGACACTTTGGAAGGAGTAAAAGCCACGTGCCCGACACATAAACGTTCGGCGCACCGTCGATCACCTATGCTGTGCAGGTTACGTTAACCTCACTCCCCACCTTTCTCTCTTCGTTTCTATCTTCGTCTCTCTCTCTCTCTCTCTCTCTCTCTGTCTCTCTCTCTCCACTTGTGCGCAGCCACAGAAGATATTCGAAATTACAAGGTTTTACGAAGTGTGAGTTTAAACTAACATTCCAAGTCGAAGGTTAAGCGTGATCGTATATTACGTTGGTACCTTTTAGATCGCATGCCAGCCACTTGTGCTTTGACATCAGTCTTGCAAAGTCAGTCATGATTTTCATTTGAATCTATGTCAAAAAGTATACTGAACTTAACTAAAATAATAAGAACGCAACATAATCTATGTGTTGACATCTGGGAGGGAGAAGACATCGTAGGTTGTTTGCAATAGCCAATCGGCGCTGGTCGGAGGGTTGAACAAATAACTTCGTAGAAGTGTATTAAATGGTAACTGGCTGTCTAGCCAATTAAACGGGGAAAAACGCTCTGACGATATGGCATAATTGAATTAAGTGAGGTTATAGGTGCTTAATTATTACCGTCATAGAGAAGGATATGCGAACCATATAAGGGAAATGGACGATGATGCAACGACGCACTGAGCTCTGCACATATTGTTTGGGCAAGGTTATTGGCTCTCAAGAAGGACAATCTAACAGTACTTCATCCGATATAAAATAATTTTTTTTGCTAGTCTGTGAAAAAAGGTGTGAGAAGTATGATGCCTAATGTAGATATTTTTTGTGAAAGAATAATCCGCAGGTTTTCATCCTTAAAGGGTGCTATGAGTGTTTGAATATTAATGATAAATTTGCCATAGGAGTGGATGGTCCTGTGCACATTTGGATATGTTCACTGCAGGTGTCTCTAGGCACAGTATGCACGCATCCACGCAGTTCACGTGCGCAAAACAGTAGCTGAATTACCTAAACATAGCTATACCACAGCGCTTATAAACGAAGTACACAGAAGAATGGACAGACATAAACATATATCAGAGCGCTTAAGGGAGAACACAGAAGGGTAGACATATGTTTATGTCTCTCCTTTCTGTGTACTCTCTCAAGTGTTATGGTACGGTTGTCGAAACAACTAACCTGAAAGCTGGTTCTTCTGAATTTTACCTAATCAGCAGATTATTCTACGGACGGACCTGCTTTGTAGGTATTGAGGTATCGTGTTGCAGCAAAATTATCACGTCCACCAACGCTGCTTCCTTCACAAAGTGGAAGTATAGAGGTATACACGTCTCTGCCGTTGCATGCGATACCTTACGAGGCCAGTGAGCCTTACTTCGTTTACTGCAGCCTGCTCGCGACACGCGCTGACCACTATCTTCATAACAAAAGATGACAAGCCATGACAGCTTTATGCATGTCTCCCATACACTATGCTGCCAGTATTAAAAGCCTCCTTGGCTTGTTATCTCTTGCGAGCGCGTGGCCTTAGCAAGTCTTAGTCGATGAAAAAAAATGTTCGCTGTGCTCGTAAGATATGCAGATGAACAACAGATGTGCTTCAATTGCGTCCGTCATGCGAAGGTAGCTTAACCTGCGGTTGCGATAACTCGACTGCAACGCGACAGTACTGTTGATGAATAGGACGAGCATGTCGTTTATATTGAAAGTAAGTGTACTTGGTAAAATTTTTAGATTCTGTGCGTTCGTATCTCGCACTCGGCCAACTTGATTTAACTCGTCTATCCCTTAAACGACGTAGGGGTGTAGCCTGTATGAAGCGTGAAATTCTAGGCAAGATCGTTCAAAACGTCGGTTAATGTCGCTCAAATATAATCGGTTGCGCCCATCAGCTGCAGCATGCTGTCCTATTTCATTTATCCTTCTCTCTCTCTCTCTCTGTCGCATGAACACTGATGTGCGGACGTTTCTATCACGCTCATGTTTGGAGTTATTAGCCTTAAAGGAAAGATGTGAAGTTAAATTGAGTGTTGCGAGCAACGTCTGGTTGGCAGGGCACATGGCACATGTCACAAGGCTAAGTGCTGGGGATGAGTGCTTTACACGATCGACAAAGACGAAAAACAGCTAAAGAGACGCATACACGACCGATAATAAAGTTCAGCCGTTCGCCCATTAATCCTGCTGTGTACGCCTCGTCAGCTGTGTATGCGTATTTTTCTTTGGATTTCGTCTTATAGGCCCAAATCACAGATCGAAGAACATGTTTGGAAATGAATCGGTTTTGAGAGCCTGATGACAGTGATCTCGGAGGTGTATATGGTGCAATGAATGATCGGTAGACCAGAGACGTCGCCGCCGGTTTTCTAAAGGTGAGGTTGTTTACGTGACCGAGACGTACCCCTGTGTGAAGTGTAAATTTAGTGACCATGAAAGAGATTATCATTTCATATCCTGAACTCAGTTGTGCTTAAAGTGATTTCGCTATGTGTAAGAGAAACAACAACAACAACAACAACAACAACGACGACGACGACGACGACGACGACGACAAAGTACGCAGCTATATGTAGAAAATAAGTGGAGTCAACGGAGGTCGCCAAATTCACCCCTGCCGGGAGGACGCCGTTCATGGCGACGTCATGCGGGGCCATTTAGAGGAAAAATGAGGCTGCGAGGCACGGAAATTTACCGCCCTCATATGCTTGAACGGAGGTGCGCACTGTCAGAGCTTCGTACAGCCGTTGTTAGTTACGCCTCTGGCTGTTCCATAGGTAGAGGTCACGTGCCTGCCGGTCCCTACGTGGGACTAGCTGGGTGCGCGACGAGTTCGCGTCCTCGCCGTACCACCAATAAAGCTCGCTCGCTCACTCACTCACTCACTCACTCACTCACTCACTCACTCACTCACTCACTCACTCACTCACTCACTCACTCACTCACTCACTCACTCACTCACTCACTCACTCACTCACTCACTCACTCACTCACTCGCTCGCTCGCTCACTCACTCACTTGCCTGGCGAGATATGTGAGTGCGAGTGTCTCGTGGGCACTGAGCGAAAATACGGTGTAGTGAAAACATTGTGAACTGCCTTATCGGGCTTCATTATACTCGTACCCTCTATGGCGTACCTCATAATCAAATCGTGGTTTTGGCACGTAAAACTCCAGAATTCAATTCAATTCAACATCTTCGTACAATATATAAGAAAAAATAAGCACTAGATATTTGCTTGTCCAGGAGTGAATTCCTAATTGGATCGGACGCTCGCCTTTACAATGCCCGTATGGACAAATGCCCTAACGTCAGGATGTTACCCGAACGGTCACTAAATAGCTCTGTGCAATAATAATAATAATAATAATAATAATAATAATAATAATAATAATAATAATAATAATAATAATAATAATAATAATAATAATAATAATAATAATAATAATAATAATAATAATAATAATAATAATAAAATTGCAAGACACAGAAGAACTATTCGCGGCAACCTGCTACCTCTTTCTGAATATCCGTACTTTGATATTCGATTCGCGCTAATATACAAATCAAACGCGGATGGGTTGATTCAAACACGGTGACAAAAAGTAAACAATAAGAAAGATGAAGCTTTATTCGTATATTTGGTCACGAATGTGCATTTCATCTGCCCTTTAAGATAACTCTCTGCCGCATGGCCAAGCTTTAACCAAACATGACAGATAATGTTTTTTACTTAAGCCCAACGAAAATCGATGAGTCCCACCCCAATGCTCAAATCAGACATCATTATGTGTCGCAATCTCAAGCATAATCCCTTGATTTTGCTGTTTTCGTTTAACACAGGCACTTTTTCCTCTCTTCACTTGCGTAAATTGGCCTCTAGAAGAGTTGCTATATTATGTATGGTTCGTGCCGAAAAATTAGTCAGCATAATTGGAGACCTACACAAGAAGGACACATCTACAGCGAAAAATAATTTGCGCACCGTCAATTTACTAAAACAAATACATGCCTCGCGAGAACTTGGCGGATTTCACTGAATCGCACCGCCCACACCTCCCGAGTTCTGAGCAAGCTGCTCCGGGAATAGAGCGGTTCCAACGTCTCCGCCAGAAGCACGAAATGCGCGTGCTCGTATGCAAGCCATCCGATCCGATGCAGTCAGTACACACGACTACTCGTACCAACAACCCGCATCCGACAAGTTTCCAACTGGCAGAGCAGGCGTGCTTTCGACGCGCTGTCCGACAGGATCTGAATGGTTTCGACACACATATGTTTCCAACTTAATTCCGCGGCGCCTTGCGATCACCCGCACCGTCCTGCGTATCGCCGACGCCGGCATCAGAAGCTCGATTCGCGCCGTGCATATATATATATATATATATATATATATATAGATAGATAGATATATAGATAGATATATTTCGGGAGATCCAAGCGATGCACGTCATCCGACGTCAAGCGGACAATGGAAAGAAGGGAGGGGGACTCGCGCTTGGCTCGCTACGGGCGGGCCGATTTGTTACCGCCGCGACCACCTGCGACGGCGGCGACGGCGACGCGCAAACAATCGCCGGCGTTGCACGGGTGTCGACGGACGCGGCGCAGACTGAAACCTGTGCACGTGCGTGCAACGTTTCTTTAATACCGTGCAGCATCGGTGAAAGCTGTGGCTGGCGCACGCCTCACAGTATGGCAGACAAACGCGCGTTCAAAATAGCTAACGAAAGGTATCGCCGTGTGTATACTGTCCCATAGCCGAGGAAAATCTTCGGAGCGTCAAGTGCTGCCTCTTGGCTTTTAGAAACACTACGCTGGTCTAGTTTTTTTCGAGAACGGCCGATGAGTACGGTCGCGAAAGCTACGTAGTTAGGCAAAATTAAGCACGACATTACGCGTTATTTAGATCGGAGCGGAAACTGACTGCTTGAGCGAACAAAAGAGGCTAGCCGCAAGTGGAGCCAAGAGAAGCGGCGTTCGGCTCACGAACCGCAGTTTGGTTACCCTTGGCTTATATACCTATAGACGTGTGACTACAAAGTCAATACACCTGTGCAGAGTGAACTATGTAGACGTAGTAGTAGAATTTAATAATCGAAAGTCAGAGAGGTCGGCTCAAGCTTGTGCCCTCTCACACTATCCTTCCATGGGGAAGGAAAACAAAAGAGGGATACTGTATACATTATGGACTATTGTCTATATGAATTGTCTATAGATTGTCTACAGACAGTCTGTATTTATACTGTGCATAGACGCATGATCAAGCCCATCAGTATGCAACGTACAGTCTGCAAGATGTGTGCGATCCCCACAGTCTGTGGATAGGTGGTGTCCTCATCGCACCCTTCAGCATGACACCCACCGATGGCTCCCCCAGAGCAAGGGAAACCAATTTCGAAGACCGCGCGTTGTCGTGCTACAGGCAGCCTTTCGAAAGCGAGGGGAGACGCAACGGCCGCCATCTTTAGGACAACACGCATTAGTGACTGCGACCTGGGCGCGTCTCGTAGCTTCCGCAGCACTGCGCGCATTTCGCGAGACAAGTGTTCTGCGCGTGTATGTGTACTACTGCGGGCTCCGACGCTGCACGTTGCGCGCACATGGCGGCGATGTGTCTGCGCTTCCTTCTGCTCCGCATAGTAGCTCCGCCTTCTCGACGGCGCGGCGCAGTTCGGTTCAGCGTCCTTTATATCCCGCACTAAGAGCTCTTAGTTTTCATGACGTCGTTTCTCTACTCCACCTCCCTGGAGTTCTGCAAAAGCTACGTGGGTCGCGTAAGCCATCCAGTAAAGAGAATCGGAAGAAGGTATCCTCTACTGTGCCCCGCGTAAGGCCCTCCGCGCGTACGCCGGCTGCTGTTACGAACTTCCAACCGGTGCCACCAGTGTTACGACATCCAACCGGTGCCGCCAGTGTTACGAACTTGCACCGCTGCACCACGAATACGGCTTTGTGGTCCCGTAGCGCTCGTCACCCGTTTCGTGACAGAGCGTTGGTAGCGAAGACTCCGAGCCTGGCGTCGATGAGAATAACAAAAGGGACTTTATACATTATATACAGGTTATCATACAGGACATAAACGGATCGGCACTGGGGCCGAGAGCTCACACAAACGCGACTGTTCTCGCACGACGGCGTCCGGCGAAAACGCGTGACACATCTCACCCCAGTCGGGAGCGACCCTCTCTCCAGGTGGGGTCAGCGGATCCTGTTTTTCAGGCGGCTTGTCACTGCTTTTATAATCCCCGAGGCCCATTGTCACTCAACCGGCCCAATACAAAGTCAGCACACGACGGTCGTCCGAGGGGTCCAACCAGCGACCGCGCTGGCCACTCGGTTCAAAGTTCGCGCGCGCGGTGACCTCCAGGCAAGGGAGGTGCGGCGCCGGGCCGTCGGGCACACGCGGGCACGTCAAAACACGCTGCTCCGCCGAGGCTTCTCCCGCACGAAGGCGCAGCATCTTGACTTGTGAAGGGAGAATTATGGCGCTCGCAGGATAGATTCTGCATCTTGCAGATTCGGGATCCGGGCTTGTGGTAATGGCACAACAGCATCCCCGCCCTCAGATAAGGCGCCGGGAAGACGAGCTGCCTCCACGTGGCTCGGATGCCAGGCGCGCACGTTCGTCAGGCTCGTCCAAGTTCACGTCCAGTGTCGGGACGCCAGGTAACCTCACGTGCCCAGGTCCGACTCGCCAGGACAGGAGCTCTGCTCACCACGTCGTCGCCAAGGCACCTTGACCAGCTCCGCTCGGGTCGTTCCTAAGACCTTGCTTCTCGCCACTGGTCCCGCTTGGTCGTTCTGCAGCTTGCAAAACCGACCGGCAAAAGGCAACACCCAACACGAACAAGTGCCCTCTGTCTCCCGTCAAACACCAGACAAGGCCATAATTCAAATCAACCTAACTAAATTGTTTTCCCCTTTTTTCTCCCGCTGCAACAAGAGGCAGGTGTACGATCTAGCACACAAGGCTTAAACAATCAGTTTTCAAATCATCAACATAACAAAATAGAAACAATTAATAATCAGCAATAATAATGACAAATAGAATGGTCCCCTTGAAATCGCTTTGGACCGAAAACATACTACTGAGGAAGCAAATGAGGCCATTCATTTTTCCCGGCGATATTTTCGCGGAATCCGAAGCTGCTTATATTTGCGACCCTGCTTATCCGTGTAGCGGCGGTACAATAAGCCAGATTCCTTGCCAAATGAAACCCCCTTTTTTTTCACTCCCCGTTTGACGCTCTTCCTCAGATCGGCTAATGAACAGCCTTCCTGTTGCTCGCGAATCAGACTTTTTCTTTCAACTGCAGCCTGCTCCTGCCGGCTGGCGGAAACCGGAGCGAGTGTGGAGCCCGCGTCGCCTAATTGCGGCGTCGAGTCTATATCGCGGCTAGCACTGCACGCGTCACTCCCACTCACTTCCAGGACCCGCTCGTCTAGGCCAGCCTCCGAGCTCTGCCTCTCCCGTGACTGCTCGCCACTCAAGTTACCCTGATCAGTCCGTGTGCCGCACCGCCTTTCGCTCACCGACGCTAAGTCAAGTTCCCTCGACAGCGGGCGCGCTTTGGATCGCGTGGGGGCCATGTACGCCACGTCGGCAAAGAATGATTTGCCCTGATCCCTCAGCAGCTGCTCCGAGCTATTTGAGAAGAGGTAGGAAAATTGCTCCGGGAGGGCGGCTGACACAGCGGCTTCGGTGTTAAGTTTTCCAAACTCTCCTTCAATGATAACCGCTGCGATCGGTAAACAGACACTCTCCTTCTCGGCCACTTGCCGTATCCTCACGCACTCTCCCGTAAAATCACTCGAGGAGACGAAAGATGGGTGAACAACGTCCATAGTTGCTGCAGAGTCCCGCAGTGCTCGGCACTTCTTGCCGTTTACCTTAATTTCCTGCACATAGGGCTCCAATAGACGTATGTTTTTGTGAGTTTCCTGTATCGTTGCAAAAGCAATTCTCTCTGGGCAGCTTGCAGCGATGTGCCCTTGCTTTTTGCAATTGTAGCAGGTTAACGGTCTCCGTTTTTCAAAAGAACGCGTCATTTCGTTTCGCTGTTTCGGACCATCGTCATCATTCTGAGATGCATTCTGTCCATCCCTTACAGTTTCTTTGGGAAGGGACTCGTCGTCCCGAAACTCGCGACGCGTGATTTCCTTCCGTTCGTCGGGCTTCCCGTAAAACACATCTCTTCTATCAGCTTTTTCTACGCGCACTGCCTTGCTGTGCAAGCTGCGGCGTGTGTAATACTCTTCCGCTAACTCTGCTGCCTTGTTTAGCTTAACCTCCTTTAGCCTATCTTGCAGCCAGAGCCGGACATCCTCATCAATGCAACGGTAGAACTGCTCCAACGCGATGCATTCGACAATTTTGTCGCGGTCGTCGTAAACCTCTTCGCCCTTCAGCCATTCCACCAAGTCGGCTTTTAGACGAAACGCGAAGTCAACATTCGACTCCTTACCCTTTTTTGCATACCGGAACCTCTGCCGGAAAGCTTCGGGCGACAATTTGTACTTCCGCAGTAGCGCTTCCTTCACATCACTGTAGCTCTCAAACGCCTCTTTCGATAAGCAAGTTATTACGTCTGATGCCTCCCCAGGAAGCAACGCTAACAGATTCTGTGCCCAGAGGGATCGCTCAATGCTATTCCGTTCACACACGTGCTCAAATTTCACGAGGTATTTGGCCATATCCTCTCCGACGACAAAGGGTGGAAGTTGATCGCGTATTCTGGGAACATTAGAAGTGAGACTAGGCGCTGGCGAGCTATTTCGGGTCTCCAACTCTTTCATTTTAAGCTCGTGCTCACGGATCTCTCTCCTTTCCTCCATGCAACGTTCCTTCTCCCTCTTTTCCTCCTCGCGACGTTGCTGTTCTCTCCTTTCCTCCTTTTCCTCCTCGCGACGTTGCTGTTCTCTCCTTTCCTCCTTTTCCTCCTCGCGACGTTGCTGTTCTCTCCTTTCCTGCTCGCAACGTTCCTTCTCCTCCCTTTCCCGACGTTCATTGATATCCGCCCAGGCCTCAGCGGCCTCCTCAGCCGTTACGTCCCCAGTCCTCATGACCTCAAGGATCGCATTCTTTCTTTTGGTTGAGCCCAACTCAATGCCCAACTCCTCACAAATTTCGAGAAGTTCCTTCACCTTGTACTTCTCCATCGTTCACACTGTCCTCCTGCTGTTTACCCTTTTTGAAAATACCTGCCGTACGCTACTATAACACTACTAGTAAGACATATGCAAGTATTTCACACACTGCCCTGTTTACCCCCTCAGCATCCCCTGGATTTCAAAACACTCTTACTAGGCTTGAAACACACAAGGTTATCACAATGCAACACCAAATCCTTCCCTAAGCTACTATAACCTGTGTCAGAGAAAGTCTGGTGTTTGAGGTAAACTTCAGGCACTCACCGCGCCGAGGTAGCTGATGCCGGTCAATCCCGTAGCTGCCATCCAGTGTTACGGAATCCCAACCGGTGCCACCAGTGTTACGACATCCAACCGGTGCCGCCAGTGTTACGAACTTGCACCGCTGCACCACGAATACGGCTTTGTGGTCCCGTAGCGCTCGTCACCCGTTTCGTGACAGAGCGTTGGTAGCGAAGACTCCGAGCCTGGCGTCGATGAGAATAACAAAAGGGACTTTATACATTATATACAGGTTATCATACAGGACATAAACGGATCGGCACTGGGGCCGAGAGCTCACACAAACGCGACTGTTCTCGCACGACGGCGTCCGGCGAAAACGCGTGACACATCTCACCCCAGTCGGGAGCGACCCTCTCTCCAGGTGGGGTCAGCGGATCCTGTTTTTCAGGCGGCTTGTCACTGCTTTTATAATCCCCGAGGCCCATTGTCACTCAACCGGCCCAATACAAAGTCAGCACACGACGGTCGTCCGAGGGGTCCAACCAGCGACCGCGCTGGCCACTCGGTTCAAAGTTCGCGCGCGCGGTGACCTCCAGGCAAGGGAGGTGCGGCGCCGGGCCGTCGGGCACACGCGGGCACGTCAAAACACGCTGCTCCGCCGAGGCTTCTCCCGCACGAAGGCGCAGCATCTTGACTTGTGAAGGGAGAATTATGGCGCTCGCAGGATAGATTCTGCATCTTGCAGATTCGGGATCCGGGCTTGTGGTAATGGCACAACACTGCACAGAAGCTTCACATGAGGATTAATGGCGCCCATTGGGCAAGCCATCCTCTCTCGCTTGGAACTCTTGTTACTGATTACTCTTGTTACTGATTGCCTTACACGAGCCCTGGCGTTCGCTGCACCGCATAGTGTTTGTGCGACGAATTTCCCCGGCGTCGTAGTTGCGTTCTAGTTCGTCCGGGACGTCTCTG